>NC_137871.1:34663115-34953115 GCF_963924005.1 Protomyctophum bolini
CAGGGCCCTCCAGGGGGAAAGGTAAAGATGAACTCTACAACAGTCATGGTTCCTGAACTCTTTCATGTCAAGGACCCCCAAAATCGACATTAATTAGGCTGAGGACCCCCATTTGAAAAGATATGATAAGAGAGGATTTTTACGGCTCTAGCAGTGATTCCGAAACAGTTTCACATGCATTAGGGCAATGGACCCCGATTTAATGGCATTTCTATCTCTGGTAGCCCAATTGATATTGTAAAATCACTGTTAATTTAACTCTGAGCGTTTACACTCTCTGAGTTACAGACCCATAAGGGTCCATTTGGTTCCTAACTGTATCTCTAATTTAGCTAGGGACTCCCTGGAACTCCCCCCTGAAAGTACCCCTAGGGGTCCCCGGACCCCACTTTGAGAACCAATGCTCTACAAGTACTCAATGACCACATGCAGTGGGGTCGTATCTGCGGAGAGAAAAGGTCCGTTTCTCAATGGATTTATCATCTATGAACTAAGGTTAAAAAACAAATTGAGCCTCCATGTACCTCGCAAAAATGTGGGCAAAATTCATGAGAGCCCCAAATCATAATCAACAACCTGTTAAGGCACAATAAGGCAGAATTGTGACGTGTCAAACTAGGGGTTTTCATGATTCTGAATCCATTCCAAGTTTTGTACAAAACGACACTCCTTGGGCTAAAAACAACCATAGCCACTTGCCCAAATGTGTTCAAATGTGCTGACCTCATCACATTTTGTGATGACGGCTATGGTCTGTAACTCAGAAAGTGTACACTCTTCATAGAGAAACGGACCTTTGCTCTCCGCGGTCACGGAAGCATCAGATACGACCTCACTATGTACTGACATTGTGAATATTGTTTTTACACTGATCTACCTGCTTTCACACTGACCATGTCCTCTCCTGCATGTTGAAACAGGGCGAGGCAGGAGCTGGAGAAAAAGGAGAGAGGGGATTGGATGGACTGCCAGGATTCAAGGTAGAAGTCTTTATTATTAGTATCAGCAGCAGCGGTAGTAATAATAGTAATCTAGTTAGTACATTCAGTACATGCCATAGCGGTACTGTAGGCTAGTAGTAGTAGAAACAACAATACATATTGCACTAGCAGTAATAATAGTTATAGTTAGTACATGCATGCAGTTGTAGTGGCAGTAATAGTACCCCCAGAATTATCTGTATTTGGTTGCGGACCCCCATCTGAAAATATGTTGTTCCAGGGACCACCCCAGAAGCAACGATTTTAGTTAAAAATGTTTGCGCTGAAAGAATAAGATTTGTGCCACATTTACACGATTAAAAAAAAATCCAAATATACAAGCTTGTATCGCGGCACTCGGTCCCGTGCTATGAGCTTGTAGATCTTCTATTTCTCAACAGCTAAAGTATAACATACGGTAATGCTTGCGGTAAAACCACCAAACCATCTCTCTTTTTTTCTCTAATGTGTGTCTGTTCAAATCTGTTCAAAGGGTGACAGAGGGGAGGCCGGTGAACACGGACCCCAGGGACCCATGGTATGTGCTGTTTGGTCTGTCATGCAGTGGGCTTCTTGCTGTGTGTTTTTGTCATGCGACGCATTGTGAGCTTGTAGAGCTCGTGTAGCTATTTTCAGTACATTGTGAGTAATTCTGTCTCTGATGGGCTCTGTAGGGCCATCCTGTAATAATAATAATTGTGTCTCTGATGGGCTCTGTAGGGCCATCCTGTAATAATAATAATTGTGTCTCTGATGGGCTCTGTAGGGCCATCCTGTAATAATAATAATAATTGTGTCTCTGATGGGCTCTGTAGGGCCATCCTGTAATAATAATAATTGTGTCTCTGATGGGCTCTGTAGGGCCATCCTGGGGACAAGGGAGTGGCGGGCTCTTCGGACATCATCGACTTCAACGGGAAGCTCCTGGACGCGTTCCAGGTGAGCAGCGCCACAATATACCCATATGGGCCTCTACACTACACCATGTGGTTCCCAAACGTTCTCATGTCAAGGACCCCCAAATTGACACTAATTAGCCCGCAGACCCCCATTTGAAAAGACATGGCAGGATTTGTACACTCTTAGAGTTACAGACCCATAAGGACCCATTTCGTTCCAAACTATCATTTAGCTGGGGACCCCCTGGAACTCCCTCAAGTACCCCTGGGGGTCCCCGGACCCAACTTTGGGAACCACTGCTCTACACTACACCAGTGGTTTTCAACGCTTTTTCATATCACGGTCCATTATTGATTCTGCATCTGAGCCAAGGACCAACATTTGATGAGATTTAGCCTCTCAGGCCCAAAACTAAAGAATATTTCTTTGTCATTGGATATGATTTTGTCCACAATTCCATTTCATTTTATACTCTCAAGAGTTAAAGATCTTACAAGGGTACATTTGGTCACCAACTCTCCATCATTTAGCTGAGGACCACCTGGACCCCCCTCAAGGACCACTGGTGGTCCCCGGACCACTTATTATTTATTATTTATGAAATCATACTTCAGTGGGTGGATCACGTTATAGGATTCTAGGCCACAACTTAAATGGTGCCATCCATTTTTTTGTCAAGACCCGCCACATGTAGTAAACTGAACACATTGCCGTTTCTTCCTGACAGGCGATCAGCAGCATCAGTGTCGCGGTAATCTACTGCATGGCCTTGTTGGTGTGATTTGTCAGCAAAACATATGATATGCACACACACACACACACACACACACACACACACACACACACACACACACACATGCAGGCCCTGTACACACATATCAGACGAACATGCTCTGTGCTGTCCGTGTTTCATGGCCTCCTCAATGCTTTTCCAATGGAAGTCACGTGGTTTGACCAAACACTTTGACCATCGCACAGTGCACACAAGTGTTTGTTGGTCAAACCACGTGACTTCCATTGGGAAAGCATTGAGGCGTTCATGAAACACAGACAGCACAGAGCATGTTCGTTCTGATTATGTGTGTACACTGCAGGGCCACACGCGCACACACACACACACACACACACACACACACACACACACTATCAGCCTGTGATCTGTGACTGTGTTTATGCCGTGGGTGTGTTTGTTTTTTTCAGTAGGTATACTCCTGACATCAGATGTTATTGAATGTCAGTCCATGTAACCAAACGCCCCAGTCAGTCTACCAGGCGACCAATACATCATTACATACACATGTATACATACAGGATGCAACACATGCCAGAACATACAACACATGCAGGGGCATCACGTTCAACACATCACTCACGTTCAACATGTTTACACAACGTTATCGTTCATCATCAATGTGCATGGACGCTCACGTCGCCATCATTATAGTTATCTGACCTCATCAAACCCTGTACACGCAAGACACTGCCCCCGCTGCCACCATTAGATCTCCATATATGGAGCTGACCTGTTCTGACATTCCATATATGTTGATCTGACCTCATCAAACCCTGTAATAATGAATAAGACAAGCTCCATATACTGTATGGCCGGTACAGAATTCATTCCATATGTAGATCTGACCCCTCCATGCCAAAGCGCCAGCGCTCGCCCAGCAGTCTGCCGTACACCCAGGCGGATGCGCTCTTCTCGCCCTCAGGGCGTCTTACTGGTAGTTCCCATTCCTGATGTGGACGTGATGTGCCCCTTTAAAGGGGCATGGTGGAATTTGTCAGCTATTGCGTTTGTTGTGTGTTTCTTTTTGGCATTTTCTTTTATTGCCTTCGGATATGTGTGTTTGAGTTGTAACATGCTATGAGGATTTGTGTTTGAGTTGTAACATGCTATGAGGATTTGTGTTTGAGTTGTAACATGCTATGAGGATTTGTGTTTGAGTTGCAACATGCTATGAGGATTTGTGTTTGAGTTGCAACATGCTATGAGGATTTGTGTTTGATTCGTGACATGCTTTGCGGTGGTGCTGTGATGCTAGCAGACGGGTAGACTTCTCTGATCGTACCCATGGATGTATTAAAAGACACTCTGCTAGGGTGACCAGATCCAAAACTGTTCATTTTTTAGGGACAGAAGTATTGCTTGTGTGGGACAAGTTAGGCCTACCTATAAGTTGCTATTAAAGGTCATATTCGTCCATATAGGCCTAATATTGCTTTCATTTTTACATTTTGTTTTTAAATGCTAATTTTGGGGGATATTTCTCATGTTATTATACAGGCTTAAAACCACATCTAGCAGGAAAAGAGACAATGAGAGAGCTTTAAAACAGAAAGCCAACTATTAGGGGAACTATGGCATTGGATCACTGATGCCTGCCAGTCAGTCACAATGTGGGACAGCTAGGGTCTCAATTTGTGGGACGCCTGAAAAGTCTTGGAAATGAATGGACTGTCCCGTGCAAATGGGGGGCATCTGGTCACCCTACCCATGGCTGTATTAAAAGACTGTCATGCTCTGCATGCATTGTGCTGTTATAACTCAGCGGGGATGCAAATGAAAGCCTGCAGTGGAATATAATCCCTCTCTTCTACACACAGAGCACATTGATATTCTGCCACGTACCGTGCTACATGCTAATAACTAGATGCTTATCTCTGCAGTGGAGCGTGTATTTGATTGAAAAAACACCGTGCATTCGGCCCCCGCGAGGCTCAGTGTGAAATGGGCCCCATGCGTGCGATACTATAGAGAGCCTTGTGAGCAAAAGTTCCAGAGGACTCTGACCTGCAGAGATCTTATCAATAGTCTGGGGCCAATCTGGATCGGTTGGCCTCAGTTCAGTCAGATGGTTTTAGAGGCAGAGAGGGAGAGAGAGATTGCGTGAGTTTCGCATAGTGCACTGCAGTGCACCATCATATGTGTGCAACCTGTTTCGCTATCGCCGCTGACTTGTTTGTGTGGAAAAAGCCACATTTCACATCTGTGGTGAAATTCTAGTCAATGATGATAAATTTAGTGCTGAACACAAGACTGAAATATACTGGATTTATTATATTCCAACCCAATTTAATTTCATGGCTTTTTAGCATAATTATCTGCGTGGGTGGCTACCACTGCTGGGCGATGATGGAATAGTCTCTAAGACAATTGTTGTTGGGGAAACACATCTGTCAGTTGCCATGGCTTTGCCAACGAACAACCACAGGCTTCTCAGAGGAGGAGAAATAAGCATGTTCACCTCTGGGAGGGAGTATTATTTCCATCTTTTATTGCTTCAAGATGGCGGTACACACTTCAGAGGTCTCGGGCAACAAGTGTTGCTTTGTGGCTCTAGAGAGGAGAGTAAAGGGCATGATGTAAGAGAGCCATCCGTCACCAGAGAAGACACCATGGACTCCAGATATAACCACTAGATACGTATACATCATCATCATCTGCTGGCCCTATGAAGCCCTAAGGACGTTTCAATTGATTCGGGAATCTTTGCACGTTGAATTAATCATTATCCATTGTTTCAGCACCCTCCGCCCCCCCCCGCCCCCCCCCTCCACCCCTCCCCTATCTACTTTTGACATGTCCATACATACGCTCATATGGATGCTAGAAATAAAGACTAAACCTTAAATAAAGGCAGAGGTGGAAAGTAACTTAAGTACTGTAGCCTACTTAAGTACATGTTCAAGATACCTTTACCTTTATTTCTGATCTGCAGTACTTCTATTTCTGTTATATCTCAGAGGAAAATGTTGTACTTTTCCACTACAATTATATGAGAACTTTAAGTTTTAATTTAGATTTTTAACCACGTCAGCCCTACTGTATATTTAGACAATTTGAAAATAGCTGGTCTACCAGGCAGTGCGACGCATTGTGAGCTTGTAGATCTTCAAAGGATTTTTTAATACATTTGAAAACATTTAAACGGGACATTTTGCATAGTGAGCACATTTACATTTGACACTTTTAATTTTGATGCTTTTTGAACTTTCACTCACTTCCACCACCGCATAAAGGCTCTGCCTCCTTCGTTGCTCGGTGATGGAAACGTCCCGTGAGGCGTTCCAGTGTGAAGCGTGCGGTCGACGACATCGTGTAGCATAAAAACCACATTCTGTGCCGTTTTGCAGCCGTTTAAGGCCTAATTGTATATCGACGCATCGGCAACAAAGCTGGTCCTCATCAGTGTGACAGGCAGCGGCGGAGAGAAGGAACAAGAAGAACCATCCGATGTGTTTACTGTCGGGGCCTGATATTGGCTTGAGAAATCAGCCAGCGTTTGTACTGTTGCTTTATGTTGGCACCTGCAGAGCATCACGGCCCCGGTGTGAATTCCCTGCAACGTTCCCAAGGTTTAACCAATTAAGACCTAAGACCAGATTCTACTTCTAAAACCTATTGTTTCTATATTAGTGGTTCTCAAACTATTTCATGTCAAGGACCCCCAAAAAGTACATGTATTTGGCCGCGGGCTCCCTGGCCATGCAGGGACACCCCCAGCAAATATTTGACTGAAACATGTTCGCTGTGAAAGAATATATATTCAAAGATTTGCATACATTTTCACGATTTCTCAAAAATAGCTAAAGTATAAAATCATGGTTAAAAGCTACGAGGTGACACAGATGCATTCCAGGTGTTAATGGCTTAAACACCAATATGTTTCACACATCATCAGACAGCTGCCTGCGCATCTGTGTGAACGAATGCCTGAGAAAGTGTCATTAAACATGGAGAGCTCTTTTCCAAGTAAAAGCGCAATAAATTAGACAGTTCATTATTTTATTTGTCTCTTTTTCTTTTTTCCCAGGGTCCACCTGGTCCACCTGGGATTCGCGGACCCCCCGGCGAAAAAGTAAGGCATTTCTCAAACTTCCTGTGAGTTGTGTTATCGGGAACGTCACACATCTTCACACCATCATATGACGTCTGGGTCATTTTTTTTTAGAAGCTGTGGTTTGAAACCAGACTGTTTAAGTACATTCAAGCCCGTCGTGTTGTTGAGTTGTGGTTATAATAATGCATTCTATCTCATATAGGATTATTAGATTATTAATAAAAGTTGTCTTTCACCTGTCCACCAGGGGGAGCTTGGTTTACCTGGACCTTCAGGAGAGGATGGAGAGGAGGTACGGTAGCACATACCAGATTGACCTCATCACATTTGTGATGAGGTCATCACATTAGTGGCTATGGCCGAATTGAGTGTTTTTCATGGAAAACTAATGCTTGGAATGGATGCAGAATCATGAAAGAAGTTTGGCATGACACATGCTACTTAAAGCATAATGACATTTAGAAAAGTTTGCCTTACATCGGTTGTTAATGGCGGCCATATGGATGTGGGGCTCTCACAAATGTTGCCCGCAGAGGGGCTTGCAGGGGGCTCAATTTGTTTTATAACCTTCATATATGATAAATCCACTGAGAAACTGACCTTTGCTCTCCGCGGTCACAGAAGTATCAGATATTACCCAACTAGCATGCGTTTATTTTGGACGTGCAGAGAGGTTGAGGGCCGATTTCGCAAGTGTATTTTCACGGGTGCGGTCCCGTGAAATTGTCGCACATGTGCTTGTTTCGTGCATACGCCCGCGGGATGACTAGACCTGGAATGTGGTGAGTGGTCCCGTGACCCTCATGAGCAGATCCAGGCGACAACGCCTGCGCCACTCACTTCCCGTCTGAAAGGACCTTAATGTGTAAATAAATACGGTAAATACAGAAAGAAAACAAAAGGTTTTTGAGGGGCGCCTCCTATGTCCAGCTTTGAGGGTCTGCTTTGAGACAAAAGTGTGTAAACACAAACATTGAAGACAAAAGTGTGTAAACACAAACATTGAAGACAAAAGTGAGGACGCAAATTGTGAAGAATGACATGATGTATGATGACGTATGATGATAAGAGCACCCCTCACTTCACACAGGTGTGGTTTTTTTGACTAGCCACATATCAGAGAAGCACAAGGGAATCATGCTATTACCCCATCTTTTGCTATAAATAGCTATAAAGCAACCATTACACTTGCACTTGTGTAATTTGTCTTTGTTTGGGATTGTCTTGTCTTGTTTTTCTTTATGAGGGAAGCTCTAAGTAGAAACATTTCACTGCCTGCCATGTTGGAACAGCTGTATCCTAAGCATGAGACAAAACCGTTTGAAACCTTGATTCAGGTGGAAATCAGCCACGTTTCTCATCATGAAATCGTTTTAAGGTTCTCTGTTCCTCGTGAGCTTACTACTAGGCACCTTTCTTTCTTTCTTTCTTTCTTTCTTTCTTTCATTTTATTTGTTTCAAACACCATACAATAAAACATCACAATAAAACAATAAAAGTAAAGATACAAAATATCTTAAATATATAGGTCAATAGACAATAGATAAGTGTGTTCGAAAAGGAGCAGGAAGAAGCTAATGCTTATGAATTCCTACCCCTTCATAACGTTTTTTTATATGAACACAAAAGTCTTATGAAAGGAAATTGGTAAAAGCTTGACCTTTAACCCTGCTGCTCTTCCACTAGGGGCCGAAGGGTGACCTGGGTTTGACCGGACCGGCAGGAGACAGAGGAGAGAGAGGAGAGATGGGTCTTTCTGGACCTGCTGTGAGTATACTGTATACTCAGTATAGTGATTAGTGAAGGATGTATTATTGTAAAAGGTGTTTAAAGTGTGTTGGACACAGCTGAATGTTAACGCTGTGGTTCTTCTGCGTCCGTGTGTGGGTCAGCAGGCAATGGACGGGCACAAGGGAGAGAAAGGTGACTGCAGAATTGAAGATAACATGGTCAGTGGCACGCACGCACGCACGCACGCATGCACGCACGCACGCACGTACGCACGCATGCACGCACTAGGCTGGGACGATTCACTTACCTCCCAATTTGATATGATCTCGATATCTAGGGTGCCGATTCGATTTATACTACGGTTCTTAATTATATTGCGATTCAACGATTGTTGCGATTCAATATCACAATTATTTTTCCCAAAGTTACTTTTAGCTTTTTTTTAATATACTACAACATTTTAAAACAATTATAAACGACATAAACCATGAAAAGTTGAATCATACGTGTACACTTCAATGCAGATAACGTCAGTCAGTCTTCCTGACATGAAAAGTAAAAATATCGTGGCATTAAAAATCGAGATATTTGAGTGAATCGATTAAAAGAAAATTGCCCACCCCTTACAAGCATGTGCACGCGCGCACGCACACACACACACACACACACACCCATACACACGCGGTGTGGCAACTCACCAGAGTGTCGTGACACCTAATACATATCTCATCGGAAATAATGTAACCTTTATTTAACCAGTAAAAACATATTGAGACTGTATGCGTCTCTTTTTCAGTGGGAACTGGCCAAGCAGCAGAATACATAATTACACTTTCAAACACTACATTGTATTGAGGCCAGGTGTGTCTGTGTGTGTCTGTGTGTGTGTGTGTGTGTGTGTGTGTGTGTGTGTGTGTGTGTGTGTGTGTGTGTGTGTGTGTGTGTGTGTGTGTGTCCAGGTCCAGATGATCTCCCAGCCTGGGGCTCCAGGACCAGCGGGGCCTCCAGGACCTCCTGGATTCATGGTGAGTCATACATGGATACGTCCATCCATCTTCAACCGCTTATCCGTAGTCGGGTCGCGGAGGCAACAGCTCGCTCCACCAGATAACTTTTCATTCTGGGGGATCCCGAGGTGTTCCCGGCAGATTTTGGAGATATAAACCCTCCATCTCATCGTTGGTCTGTCCCCGGGGATCTCCTCCCAGTGGGACGTGCATCGAGGACCTCCCTAGGGAGACGCTCGAGAGGCATCCTTACCAGATGCCTGAACCACCTAAGCTGGCTCCTTTCCATGCGAAGAAGCAGCGGTTCTACTCCAAGAATTGATACCTCTCAATCCATTAGATTACATTACATTACATTTATCACAGCATTGGTACACATAAAGGTAGATACATAAAGATCCATGAAAGACCACAAATGGATAAAAGGGATTAATACTGTATGCATATAATAATGTTTGCTTTTATGACATGGCTGCCAACAGGATTCTTTCACAGTTTTACGGTAAAACAACATGATTGTGAACATGCGTAGCATAGCAGCGGGTTATTATTGTGACATACAGAGAGTATGTCTTGACTTGACTTTATATAAGTGTACATAATCACTGTTCCCCCCTCGTCAATCTATTAGTGATACACACTCACACAAGTGCACCATGTCTTTCAGGGACATCATGGAATGCCTGGTCCCAAGGTAAGACTCTAAAGACCCTGGAATGGGCTCTTATGCACACACGCCATTTTGGAAAGAACTTGGGCCCCTTCCCTATACTTCCTTAATTCACAGAAACCACTGATACTAATGAAGGCTCTGTTCCATTCCTGGTCAAACAGAGTCAGGGTGCTGCTATTGTGCATGTTGACTCACTGGAAACACTCTGCTTCACCATGTGGGTCTCATAAAGTGTCCTTGAATGGGTTCCAAATGGCCCTGTATGGGGTGCGTAACTCTGAGGGGGAACAAATGGAATGGGTCCATTTGGTTATGGAGTTATTATGGGGGTCCTTGAAATTAAAAAGTCTGAGAACCACTGCACAATAAATGGAACAGAGCCTTAATTATTGTTTTCGCCGGTAACACCTGTGATGGAAGTAGGGAAGTAGGAAGAGTTATTCTGCGTTATGTATTGTACAGTATGTTGAATTGACCACAATAGTACTGTCGTGCTAGGTTTATGACTGAGGAAAGTGTGTCTGTTCTGATGCAGGGAGAGCCTGGAGACGCAATGAGGGGAGAGAAGGGAGACATTGGTCCACCTGGTTTCAAAGTGAGTATCGCTAGCTAAGCTGGTCTATTGTTAAAGGCCTCGACAAGGTTCGACATTCTCTATGATAGAAATGGGAGGACTGCAGGAACTTGCCATTGATAAAGATGTATGTGACCAAATGTCTTGTATCATCTGTTTTGTATCATGATTGGCCTAAGTCTCTATAGCTTCCTGCACACCAGCTAAAACATGATAAGAAACTCAGTTTCTGTTTTTTCCCTTGTGAGAGAGAAAAGGCAGTTTCGCTTTTGTTATTGAATTAGTTCATAAAGTGATATTGCCAAAACCATGTTTGAAAGAAGTGGTGTTGACATGACACAACCAAGAATCTATGATGATGATGATGATGATGATGATTGTGTTTTACTAGGGCTTGGACGGCCCCCATGGACCAACTGGGCCAACTGGTTTGGTTGGACTTCCTGGAGCCAAGGGAGAGAAAGTGAGCAAATGAACACATTTTACAGGATTTCGCTACTCTAGTATTTGCTTTTGTGGGACATTTGAGATTGAAAATGTGATTTTGTGTTCACAGGGCAGAACAGGGGAAACTGGAATGGATGTAAGTATATACACAGTATATAAATGTACATGCATCTAATGTCGCACTGTTATTTCTGCCGCAGCTGTAAATAAATTAGATATTTCAAAGCAAAGTCAAATGGTAGATGAATGAGTCCAACACACGCAGCAGTCTTGATTGTGATTACTATTAAACACTTTCAACGTGGCGTCCCTGTTCTGGGCATGTCATTGTGGCGAAAATCTCTCTTTCACTATTTAAATGTTGTGGTGGCAGTGGCTCAGGGGTAGAGTGGCCTCATGTGAACCGCAAGGTTCCCAGTTCGATCCCCCGGGCTCCCCCAGAGTTGGTGTCGAAGTGTCCTTGAGCAAGACGCCGAACCCCTAATTTCTCCCTACATTATGTGCATGCTGGCGCCTTGCATGGTTTCCCCCTCCATCGGTGTGTGAACGGGTGAATGTAATGCACAATCTATGTAAAGCTTTTTTCTAAAATAGTGAAAGTACGGTAGTCAGCGAACATTCGGCGTAAACTATATGTCTATATGTTTGTAAATCTGTTATTTACATGTTGGGTAAAGGGGAAGAAAATTGTGGGCCTAATTTTCCGTAGATGCTTGGAGACTCTGGTCATCAAGGTACTGTAGGGTTTCGCTGGTTAAGAGTGGTCTATAGCAGTCGAGAGGCGCACGCACATCCAAACATTTGGACAGTTGCTGGATCAATATGGATCAATATGGATAAACTGTATTCCTTTCATCGCCAGGGCTTCCCAGGACTGCTTGGAGAGAAGGGGGAGCGAGGAGAAAGAGGAGATAAGGTAAACGACTGCTGGTTTACAAAGTCAAGAGGTTTGCGTATGAATCTTCGACTTCATTGTGTAATATGGAGTGAATTGGACAATGGCAAAACAAGAGTTTATGTATCATATTTACCATACCTACAAAGCAACCAAAGGTATGGCACCCGCATATCTTTCAAGTCTGATCAGACACTACAACCCCAACCTGTTTATGGATTGTCAAAACAAATAAAACAAATAGCAAACATTGTGTGTTTGTACTGAGCATGGCTGTTGTGCTCCATGTCTCCAGGGTGACAGGGGAGGGGTGGGGAGAAGAGGTCTGAAGGGCCAGAAAGGAGAACAGGGACCCCCGGGTCTGGACCAGCCCTGTCCTGTGGTATGTACGCACACTCGCACTCACATGCACGCACATGCACACACACACACACACACACACACACACACACACACACACACACACACACACACACGGTGTGGCAACTCACCAGTGTGTCGTGACATCTATTATAATATGTAGGTATCTCACCAGAAATAACTTCATCACTTTTTCTCTTGTATAGACATATTTCTCTATCTGGACCTGGGCCTCCAGGACCTAACGTAAAACCAAAGACGAAAGCATTTTAAGCCGTACAACGGCAACATAAAGTGCAGACCTACAAGCTCGAAAGCTTGTATAGGTCTGTTATTGTCGTAACTTTAAGCATCAGAATTGTCTTGAGAAAAGCTTCAGTGGTGTGAATTACCACTTAGAAATGTTTTTGCCCGTTTCTCTTGCACACTCAGACTTGCTTAATATGTTACTTCCTGCTATTTCCTCTGCTCTGTGACTCTTCTGCACAATGCTGTGGATGTATCCTCTGTGGATGTATCCTCTTCATACTGTAGGGTTGTGAGGAACCCAAAGATCTTTCCAGGGATGCTGAGCGCTCTGCTCTTCCTCCTCCTCCTCCTCCTCTTCTGCCTTCTTCTGGCTCTGCCGCCCCCTGTCCTCTGGTACAGTATCTATGTCTCCTTCCTCCTCGCTTATTCTGTATTGTTGCTTTATTTGGCTGTCCTTTTCCTTTTCTACATATATATATAACTCTTCTCTTCTCTTCTCTTCTCTTCTCTTCTCTTCTCTTCTCTTCTCTTCTCTTCTCTTCTCTTCTCTTCTCTTCTCTTCTCTTCTCTTCTCTTCTCTTCTCTTCTCTTCTCTTCTCTTACCACATATTAAGCTGATTAACCCTGTGTGAAGTGAGGGGCGCTCTTATCGTACATCATCATGACATAAAATAGACACTATGTGACATGTGAGAATTAATGGTCCAGTGGAAAAACTTAAGGGTGAATGGGATTTTTCTCTATCATTCTATCACTATACATTGGGGTGAAATTCACCCCAACATCTGCCTGTAGAACAAACCAGGTATGTGGGCACAGAGAAACAAACCTACCTTCTATGATGTCACTGAGCATCATGAAGGTACTGAAAGACCCACCCACCTCAGGCATCAGCAACATTCTCGCGTTACGTGGATTACAGACGTACACACACATACATACGTATACAGAGTCTTGGTGCATGTATTGCTTTTGCACTGTGTCTCACCACTGTTGTCACTCCTCAGGGACATGACGGACTGCCCATACCAGGCTGTTGGCACAAGGTGAGAGGAAAGAAACGCACAGGACGTTGGCCTGAAGTAGAGCTGGGCAATATATCACATATCCTCACGGTCTGGCAGAAACCATCTAACTCCATTATAGACTTTTTTTTCCTCCTCCATAAATCAATGCTATTGAACACCCTTTACGCCTGTGTGTTGGTTATGCAAATTTGGAACCAATGAAAAGTATTAAAAAGTGATTATGACAAAATGACAAAAACTTTGGTCCATTTGACCAAAGTCACAATACCAACTTTGATGAGGCAGTATTGCTTTGTTTTTAAATATATATAAGGTTTTCTTAATTTCCTGAAAAATGTTGGAGTTAGCTGGTTTCTGCCAGACAGCAGTGATATCATGATGAGAGTGTTGTCTTTTCCGTATTTTTAATATAATTATTGCATTGGGAGCTTGAAGATCGGCTTGTAGATCGGCTATTTTTTTAAAGCTTTGAATTGTTTTGAAAGAAAAAATGATATTGTCACAAATCACAACATGATTTCATCGTCACAATATCGATATTATGGTAATTGATCAGACATATTGTGATATTTAATGATGTTGTCCATATCGCCCAGCCCTAGCCTGAAGCATAAATGGCTAACGTAGTGATGAGCATTTCTTAGTTGGCACGGTGATATGCGATTGTAGTCCAGCTAACATCTAGTAGTCACAAAATGCCTTGAATTGAAGCAACCCTTGAGACGGTTCTCTGTGGAATGATTAGCAGCATTAATCTAATGGTTTGATTTTGATTTGCATTTCGCTACAGGGGCATTTTGTAAGTACAGTCGGCTGTCTGAGCTTGTAATTGAGAAGCATGATTGATTGTTTGAAATTGACTTATTCCTGCTAACTTTAGTGGGTAGATGTTGTTTGGTCTGTGATATGAAGCCCTTCTCATAATCAATAATCATAATCAATCCTTGCTCTTCTTCTTTTGCAGTGATAACTAACCAGCGGCATGGCATCTGTACATATTGATCATATTGATATGGTATATATTGCAGCTGAATACCCCCCACACCCTTTTTTCCATTTTTACAAAACATTTTTATATAATATATTGAGATGATTCTTTTTTTTTCTATTGAGGACATCTTTCGGAGTCAACAGTATTATCAACAAGACTGGATGTATAGGACTTTCTTTTAACTCATAAACTCTTGAAGTATGAAGTATTTGATAGCCAGTGATGGTGAGAATTCATCCAAATTGAACTTGACGATCAGACTCCTAATATGAAGGACAGTGCACCTGGATGCGTAGAGAGACAGACAGACAGAGAGACAGACAGAGAGAGAGAGAGAGAGAGTGTGGGGTCGAAGCTGCCTTACTAACTAACAGAGTCGGACTTGTTGATCATTAACGCTGCATGGGAGTGGCTATGGACAGATCTCCTGGTGTGACAGACAGACAGACAGACAGACAGACAGACAGACAGACAGACAGACAGACGGGTCGGTGGTCTCTTCTCATCTCTCTCTTCTCTGAAAAAGGAGGAGATGGCGAGACAGAAGCTCAAACGCAAACGTCTCTCTCAGCCCTGAAGGGGAGACAGACACGGCCCGGGGCCACAGAAGACGTGTGACTGAGAACACAAAGGGACAAACTGCCCTTTCTTTGTGACATGTGGTGGCAAGCCATGGAACGCCCTAGTGTGTCCTCCAGTCCTGACCTATTACCAACACTCAGATAGTATCCTCCATTATGGACATTCACCAGGAGGTGGCGACAGTGAGCACTGCATTTCCACACATTCACCCGAGGAGGACACACACACACACACACACACACACGCACGCACGGTTATTGATAATTACTCAGTAGCGTGATAATCAGTTGAGGTTTGCTCCTCTGGGTCACTATAACTGTGACCACTGGCACATAGGGAGGGTTTAATCCCACAGATGTATTGTATATGATTGATTATGGTTTGCTCTTTTTATTATTATTATTATTATTATTATTAAGGTTTTCACCAATGAAGTGCATGATCATGACAAGACACTAGTGCTGTTTAGCAACCTGAAGGCCTTTGTGGTTTGTTCTCACTCTTCTAGATTAACTTTCTAGAAAACAAACAAACAGAAATGTAACTACAATATTGTGTGTCATTTTACTTGCATAGTGCAGCTTATACAAATCTTTCCATTTGATCAAGGTCATGAGGTCAAGGTCAGTTTATGTTTTCTTGATGGCTTACACTTCTGGTGGTTGTTACTATAGTGTTGTTTTGTTTTGTACTAATTATTATTATTTTCTATACTATTGTTGGCAAGTTACATTTTTGCATTCCTGTGCATGGACACGTTTGTATAGTATAAACAGTGCATGCTGAGTGTTAGATTCAAAGCAAAACATTGAAGGAACCATTTACTACAGTATTTATGATTTTGCAGTATTTCATCTTATTAACATTAACGAGGTTGACCCCTGTTTTAATGAATTTGACAACAGTGGTGGACAGTAATGAAAAACATGTAGGCCTACTTTAAGATCTGTACTTTACTTGCATGTTTGCTTTTTTGGATAGGCTACTTGTGACTTTCACTCCACTATACATTTCAAAGACAAATGTAGAAATATTGTACTTTTGACTAAACTACATTTCTAGGAAAGGGAACGGTATAGGCTATTATACATTAACCACTTAAGCCCTATTATTTCAAACATAGTGGGAAATATCAGAGCTACAAGCTCATAACGCATCACAATGCAATGATTTGTGAGCTTGTATTTGTAATATTTTCACATTTATTATTATAATATTCCTTTGGGTGGAAAATGTCTACATTTCAATCCAACAATGCATTGATATTAAAAAATAAAAATAAATTGTACTTTAGATATTTTCAAATGCAAGTAGGCCTACTCCAGTATAGGCTACAAATTTGACACTTGGGGTTGACTTGAGTCAACTTAGCCTCAGTCAGTAGGTTGACTTAAGTCATACTTAGCCTCAGCCTTAGCCTCAGCCTTAGCCTCAGAGCCTTAGCCTCAGAGCCTTAGCCTCAGTCAGTAGCCAGCCTTTTATTTTCGTTCACATTTGTCTCAAAAAGAGAAGCCTGGGGAAACCTATTGGAAAATCTGGCATAGGAAGTAGGAACCAACTTGTATTTTGCTAACCGATAACAGTGCAGAGGGGTGTGGCTCCAAATATGGTGATGTCAGCGTCTGCTGTTTTGAGGGGAACGGAGGAGGGGGCGGGGGCAGGGCGCTCAGATCGGGGAACCAATAGGATCCACCGCCGTGTTTGGGCGGCACCCGTCCCTCTATAGCAGAAATCACACGGCCTGGGCCAGTTCGGGATGACCTTTTACGCAGAGCCTGGTAGTTGATGGTCACTGAGGGGGCGCTTGTTTAACAGGCGACCGGATTAAGGTTGGTGAGGGGTCTGTTAAAACGACCGGATTAAGGTTGGTGAGGGGTCTGTTAAAACGACCGGATTAAGGTTGGTGAGGGGTCTGTTAAAACGACCGGATTAAGGTTGGTGAGGGGTCTGTTAAAACGACCGGATTAAGGTTGGTGAGGGGTCCGTTAAAACGACCGGATTAAGGTTGGTGAGGGGTCCGTTAAAACGGTTGGTGAGGGATGCGCTGCTCTGTGCTTGGGTAAGGGTTTTTGAGGTAGGTAGTAGCCGGCGTTGTAAAACAAGCGTCCCATCAGCGCCCATCGAAACCGAGGCTCTGCGTAAAAGGTAGACCCGGGCCAGTCCAAGTCATATTTGACCAGGAGTATCTATTCTTTGACTCAAGTATGACGAGGAGTGATGAAGTACTGTCTCCAGAACTTCTGAACAGCAGGGGGGTTTGCTGCTGACTTAACATTATTTTTATCGTGTGTTTGTTTGGACATTTTTAATCAATTGGACTTGGACTTAAACGTACAGTTCACCCAAAAATGCAGTTTTATTTGTTTCAATTACACACACCCCATGAAGCCTTGGAGATTCATTCAGGAGAGTCTCCTATTGGCCGATTGATTAAATTATTCGCTCCGGAATGCAACAAAAGTTAAAAAATATATATATATATCTTTGAATTCAAGGCTTCATGGGGTGCAATTGATAGAAAATAAGTCATTTTTGGGTTGAACTACTCCTTTAAGGACTATTTATAATAGAATTGAATGCCAAATCTTATTTTTTTAACTGTTCTTTTTTTTTCTATACAGAAAAAGAGCTTGACACAATGTTCTTAATTGTCAGCTGTTTAGCATTTTGTGTTTTCTTATTTGATTACTGTGACAATTTCAATGTTTTATTTTGGTTGCCACTTCTTGGAGGGTTTTAGTTGCCTAAAGACATTTTTAAGGCTCTCACCAGCTGTTTGCTATATTGCATCCACACATTGGCATTATTTTATTCGCACATTCTTTGACAAACACATGCGCACACGCACGCACGCACGCACGCACACACACACACACACACACACACACACACACACACACACACACACACACACACACACACACACACACATTCTGATAAATGGGCAATGGGTAGCATAGGAATAAAGCATTTGGCTTTTCCACAGTTAAGTTGTTAGGATATTTACTCATAGAGTAAGGAGGGAGATTGTTTGCAATCACATTTTGAGATTCTATTTACATTTGTCAGTTATTTTTACTTTGAGGTTGACATCAGTATGGACTTTTTGTATTGATACTAATTGCACATTTTTATACAAGAATGAAAGTAGTCATTTGTATGGCAAGAAGAATTTCCATGTTATATGCTTGACTAACAATCTTCGGTTCGGTATAATGCCCTTCATTAAATACATGCAGTTTTAAGTTCTTGTAAAGGCAATTTCATGCTTTACATTAATTACCTCTGTTCCACTAAGCCCAAAGATGTATCTGTCTTATTATATTTTCACACGGCCCATCTCAAATCTTTCCCTAACTTTAATGAAATATTAAAATAATTGAGTCTGCACGCCACCATATGTGCTAAACCAGTGTAACCAGTGTAAAGGAGCAGTCATCCACTGACCATGGGGAAAGTGAGACACAAGACTGTGGATACTCTGGTCATCCAGTAGACTATTCATGAACTCACATTGGGCACATGCATTTTAAGAAAATGATAACGCTTCATCGGTTTGACACATCTCTTTTATCCACTTACAGAACCTACCTAAATGCTTTGCTCTATTCAACACTGTAATGAGGCAATTTGTTCACTTGAAACATTGACAAATACTTTTGTAGTGACAGTGGGCCAGTACTGCTTAATGAGGATGGCACTTTGCCATTAACTTTGCCATTAGTGTTTACTGTTTCAAGTCCCCAGCCACAACTACAGTAGGCCACCTCACACATTTTCTCAGTCCATCCCAAAACAATTCTCAATTGAGGGCAAAAAGTCATATTGTGAACTTGACCACTTCTTTTTGCAACTTGTGCCAAAAATGGGAATCGAGACACTATGTCAACCTGTCCCCTGTGTTGTTGTTTATATCAGTAACACTGATAGGCTATATTTGTGATGTATTAATACTCATCATTTTGTCTTCCATCTGACTGCTGTGATTCATGTGTTAAAAACAACACACTTAAAAACAGGAGATTAATGCAGGGTTTGATTTGTAAAATAGAAAAACAAGGCATTAGGCACTAGGCATTGTCTTAACCATTTAACACAACATTACATTGCAGAGATGGGGAAATTGTTTTGATTAAATTATGATATCATCAAATTAACATAAATCAATAGACAGTCTACAGTTCACAAAAGGATAATTGTAAGACCAGATGCATGGGAAAAAATCATCCCTACCAAAATGAAGGACTAGACTGGGGATACCAAAAGCAGAAGCATGGATTTCCTCATCTTCCCTCACCGAATCGAACCCTGCATTACTGTACTATTGCTAAATAAATTTCATAAATGAATGAATGAATACATCAACAATCACTGAGGTGTAAACCTGATAAGAGAACTGTTGAATAGTATATAGAGCTATGTTTTAATTGGAACCAGGAATTCAGTTAAATCTCAACACAGTTCTAGCTGTGATTTTTTTGGAAGCTGATAGTTAATCTGTCACTTACATTTATATGTGTTTATTTCTTTTGCAGATTCTATCAGTTTCATTTATGAAGGCATAACTACTATAGGCCTAAGTGTAATTATATCAGAATGCAGTTTGGTATAATACAAATATCACAGTATTAGCTTGATGTTGTGAGTATGTTTATTTGGTTGTGTATTTGGTTGTAAAGGAATTAAGCTATTTTTGTAACTTCTCGTCGTCTATGCATTATGTGAAATCTGGTCAATTCAACTTGTAGACTGAAATAAATAAGATCTCCAAACAATGTTTTGATGTTCATTTGGAAATATTGCTTGACACTGAATTATATATCATACTTTTTTTTAATATAAAATGTAGGGTATATGATAGCCGCAATTTGCAACTCTAGGGTAAAAAAAATAAGGGTAAAGTTTTCTTTAATACATTATTATAAGTAATACTATTAGAGTTGTACTATTACTCGAACGAAAATAAAAGCTTGGGGGGGGGGAGATGCAATGCAAATGAAAGACATATACTGTGTATCCCTATTCCCTGACATAATTTTATAGCTAAACGGACAGAATTCTATTTTATTTGAATGATGAAACCCAGCTGCCATTAATAGTTGGAAATTGCGGAAATGGAAATTGCGGAAATTGTAATTGCGGAAATGGTGGAAATGGAAATTGCGGAAATGCGGAAATGGAAATTGCGGAAATGGTCATTGCGGAAATTGCGGAAATGGAAATTGCGGAAATTGCGGAAATGGAAATTGAGGAAATTGCGGAAATTGCGGAAATGGAAATTGCGGAAATGGTAATTGCGGAAATTGCGGAAATTGCTCTTCAGTTATAGCTATCTATTTTCAGGTAGATTGTTTTATTTTACTCAGTCAGCCATATGACTACTCATTTCTTTTCATGAAAAAGGTCATAGCTGGGTAATCTATTTTCAGGCAAATTGTGTTTATTGTATTTTATTTTACTCAGCCATAACAATTTATTTTCTGTTAACCAACTTGCTGGCTGGCAGGCAGGCAGACAGCTACTCATAGACAGGCAGACAGACAGACAGACAGCTACTCATGGAGAATTGGACAGGCAGGCAGTCAGACAGCTACTCATAGACAGGCAGACAGACAGCTACTCATGGAGAATTGGACAGGCAGGCAGACAGCTACTCATGGACAATTGGACAGGCAGGAAGGCAGACAGCTACTCATAGACAGACAGACAGCTACTCATGGACAATTGGACAGGCAGGAAGGCAGACAGCTACTCATAGACAGACAGACAGCTACTCATAGACAATTGGGCAGGCAGGCAGACATCTACTCATAGACAGACAGACAGCTACTCATGGACAATTGGACAGGCAGGAAGGCAGACAGCTACTCATAGACAGGCAGACAGACAGCTACTCATGGACAATTAGGCAGGCAGGCAGACAGCTACTCATAGACAGGCAGACAGACAGCTACTCATGGACAATTAGGCAGGCAGACAGCTACTCAGACAGGCAGACAGACAGCTACTCATGGACAATTGGACAGGCAGGCAGGCAGACAGACAGCTACTCATAGACAGGCAGGCAGACAGCTACTCATAGACAGGCAGACAGTAAGACAGCTACTCATTGACAGACAGACAAATAACTACTCATGGACAGACAGACAGACAGGCAGGCAGGCAGGCAGGCAAAGAGCTACTCATGTTATGTTATTATGTTATTATAACAGGCTAACAGCTACTCATGTTATGTGCAATAATTTGTGCAGTTATGGAAACAGCTCTTTGTGTTTATGCAAGAAAATGTAACACATTTATTTATTTACATATTGTGTGCATGCACATTGTACTTTGATACATTTTGCGAAAATAAAGCAATTGAAAGAGAGAAGTTATCAAGTATCATTAATGTCGTAATTTTATCTACTGGCCCCTGGCCCCTTGCCATTTTTGTAATGTGGCCCACAGGTAAATCTATTTGAGTATCCCTGGTATAGGCCTACCTATACCGGTAATAAGTTGATACATAACAAAGTTAGTGTAGGCTATTAATGCATTCATCATAATGAACAGTATCATGACATTGACATGCATTTTTGCCTATATATAGGCTACTATACTGGTTTCAAATAATATCAGTGAATGCATACAGCCATACACAGTATTACACACGTTTTCAGTGGCCAGATGTTTACATTTAAAGGTAGCCTATTCTATTCGCAATCTATGTGTAGGAAAAGGGGAAACAATGATAATACAAAATTACAAACGTTTGCATTAGTGACATTTAGTTTATGTAAGTATATGTGAAACAATCCTAGAAACAATTTATATCTCTCCATTATACAATATATTTATCTACCGTTATAGAGATAATAGTGAAACAAGAAACCAAATAAACCGAAAACGCGCTGGTCCAACAATTCCCAGCATGCTATGCGGCTCGCTCGCGACCCCTCAAAGGTTTTACATCCGGGGCGCGACTTCCTTTTTCTCTGTGCCCAAATGCGATGAGGACCTAGGGCGACCTGGACCTCCACATAATCTAACTCCATCCTTGTAAAAGGCACCGCCAAACCTCGCAAAGATGACCGAGCAGATGACAGTAAGGGGGACCCTAAAGGGGCACAATGGCTGGGTCACCCAAATCGCCACCACGCCTCAGTTTCCCGACATGATTCTGTCCGCGTCCCGAGGTAAGCGCCACTCAGCCCCGGCTCCGCCAACATGGCTACCGCCGCTAGCACTGTTAGCATTGTGGCTAGCGGCTTGGTTGAAGAGCTGATTCAGATAGAAAGTGATACGGTGGTAGAAATAAGGCGACGCCTAATCAATCCAAAGACACAAACTCAGTCGCGACTCAACGGCGTGAACGTCGAATCTCATACTATTCGCCTAAACGTCACTCGTCCTACCGGCAGTTAGCCAAACCACCTCAACTTTATACTGAACACCGGACACTACATCTATGACACGTGTTTGAGTGCTGGAAGTCACAATATGTCGTTCAAATCTTTTACCTGAATGTTTTGGGTGATGGGTAAACGTTTATTTTTAGCTCCAATAAGGCTCTGGATGTTCGTAGCTCAATCTGGATGTAAACTGAACTCCTTCACCTGTATTTATTTGAACCTGGTTGCAACCGCTACCCTTATGACAGTTCATGTGATGTGTGTACTGTCCTCTGACTCAAGGCATTTCTCATCAAAGTAAACACAGGCAATGATCGAAGATTCACAGATCTTTGACTTCACTTAAGTGAACGTAGCAATACCAGTGTTGCAAATGTGTTTAACTTGTACAAAATCGTTGGGCATTCAACATATAGCCATATACTCAAAGTAGTAAAGTTGTCATTATCCAGATCCCCTATTTGAGTTATAAGGTGTAGTGATCATTGTCTAACTCAATGTTGCAGCTGATAAAGGTAGAGCTTATTTCAATAACTTGCATACTAAACTGGGTGGTACAAAAGTAACACTATGTCAAATGTATTGTAATAAAAGCTCAATATTCCCCTCTGAAATGTAGTAGTTCTAAAAGGACAAATGTATATTAAAAGTAGAGGACAAGTATCTACATTAAATTTAACAGTGATTGAATATGATAAATGCATTTATACATTACATCCCAGCATCAAGATCTGGGTGCCTTTTTCATTACACCTTCCAGTCTTTGTTTAAATGAAATGAAATTGCAAAATACTAGTATGTATTTGACGGTAAATGAGCAGTGATGAGAACTCCAATGCCAACTGTATTTCTTGTGATGATAAAGAGGCTGTTCCTGAGCTCTGAACCAGGTGCTCTCATTTGAGAGATTTTCACTGATATTTGATTTGATGTCGTGGTCTAATGTGTGATACTCTGCTCTGAAGGCTGAAGAATTAATGTTTGAATTAATTAAGTTGCCTTTTTTTTTTTTTTTTTTCTCAGACAAATCTATAATCATGTGGAAGCTGACCCGTGATGAGACCAACTATGGCATCCCCCAGCGTGCCCTCAAGGGCCATTCTCACTTTGTGAGTGACGTTGTCATCTCCTCGGATGGCCAGTTTGCCCTGTCAGGGTCCTGGGACGGCACCCTCCGCCTGTGGGACCTGACCACGTAAGTCACGTCTTACTGGTGGAACACTGATGGGTGAAACTGAAGCAATCGGCACTCATACTAGTGATGACTGTTATATTATTACACTACCCACCATCAATCGTAATTGTCCATGTTTGTCATGACCAGTCTAATCGGATTCCTCCAAATGTTATTTGGAGGAATCCGTGGGTTGGTGGTTGCCCATGGTGGTGATTCTTGTAGGTGAAAGTAAGCTAAAATAAAATGGTACTTTAACCCCCGATGATTATTCTTATTCACAGATTGAGGTCTGACATATATGTGCTGAAATCCTGCAAATATGAGGGGGCATTTGGACACATTTCTTGACAAAAGTTAAAAAGAAAACCGGTACATTATTTAAGTCTGCCTATCCTGTTAAATTTGAAAGTATATAATGAGTTTGCTTTAGTTTCATTGGACTTGATCAAACATATGAACTATGCAATATATTTGGGATTTCTTTGATTGGCCTTTTTTATCTATATATTTTTTCCCAGGTCTCAGTTGTGATGGAAACTCAAAATGCTCCTTTGTCACTGATTAGAGAGGCTGTTTCTGAACTAATTGTTCTGTGGTGGGTTGTTTTGTTGAAATGAACAAATGTTTTTTTGTTTTACTGTAGTGGCACCACCACTCGCCGCTTCGTTGGTCACACCAAGGATGTACTAAGCGTGGCCTTCTCTGCGGACAACCGTCAGATCGTGTCTGGCTCCCGAGACAAGACCATCAAGCTGTGGAACACCCTGGGAGTCTGCAAGTACACAATCCAGGTGTGTTGCTGCACAAGGAGTGTGCATTTCACTGTCGGGAGGCAGCTAACCTGTGGGTTGGTTGCCCATGGTGGTGATGCTTGTAGGTGAAAGTAAGCTAAAATAAAATGGTACTTTAACCCCCGATGATTATTACCTAATTCGTTGTTCTCAGACAGTCTGATGGATATGCTGAAATCCTGAAAATATGAGGGGGCATTTGGACACATTTCTTGACAAAAGTTAAAAAGGAAACCGGTACATTTTTTGAGTGTGACCTTGTCTCCTTCAGGACGAGAGCCACTCCGAGTGGGTCTCCTGTGTGCGCTTCTCCCCCAACAGCAGCAACCCCATTATTGTCTCCTGCGGCTGGGACAAGATGGTTAAGGTATGTCCATCCTCTGTAAAACTACTTTCAGCCTGGTGGCCCGTGGTCGGTATACGCAAAAATGGCAGATCTGCAAGCTCACAGCATGTTGTGATCTGTTGTGAGCTTGTATATTCAGATTGGTATATATAGGGCTTCTGTGGTTAAACTCCTGCATTAGGGTTAGAGATGTGCAAGTCCTTGCATTTTGAGAATAAATGTTAAATGTTGAGTTTGACAGGGGAAAGTGCAAACATTCTCCTGTTCTAATAACTAACCCTGGTTAGTTATTAGTTGTTCTAAGTGTTCTCAATGTGATCTGTCCATGTACGTGCGTTTGCTGTGGTTTGTCCAATGATTTAAAAAACTTTTATGCATGTATTAGCTGACTGGCTCTGATGAGAACTGTTGATGAGGGCACAACCCACGGAAACACATTGAAGCAATGTAAACCTAGGTAGGTGTATGTTGCTATTGACACCCAGTACTTCATTCCCCTCTGCCCCAGGTGTGGAACCTGGCCAACTGTAAGCTGAAGACTAACCACATTGGTCACACTGGCTACCTGAACACAGTGACGGTCTCTCCCGATGGCTCCCTGTGTGCCTCCGGTGGAAAGGTAGAATGAAATCCATTCATCTGGACTGTTTATTCACCCAGTCAGTTTCAGTGCAGGTTTTCAGTTTTTATGGAAAACTAACAATGCTCCTGTTTCAATTCTGATGAAAAAGAGGCTGTTTCTGAACTGAAATAATTATAATACTCTCCAGCTATTCAAGAGTTGAATAATAAAAGTGTCATTTTCTTGTGACCGTATAGCTTATTTCAGTGGTTTTCAACCAGTGGTCCTTGAGAGGATTCCAGGTGGTCCCCAGCTAAATTATGGAGTTGGTAACCAAATGGACCCTTATAGATCTTTGAGAGGGAAAATGTTACGCTTTCAAGACTTGCATTATTATTAAACGTCTGAATTACTTCATTTACAAGAAGTCTACACAATTAGAAAATGTGGAATTGTTATTTATTAAATACAGCATAGAATTGTGGACAACTAAACTAAAAGGACTAAACCTCATAAATGGTGGTCCGTGGCTAAATATTCGGAATAAATAGTGGGCCCGGGTATCAACATGGTTGAAATCCCACTGGCTTATTTGAAAGGATTCTATTGGTATACTGCTGTCGCTCTGGAAATTCAGACACACACATTTTGTGTCTCCTCTCTGCATTTCACTGTCGGGAGGCAGCTAACCTGTGGGTTGGTTGCCCATGGTGGTGATGCTTGTAGGTGAAAGTAAGCTAAAATGA
This sequence comes from Protomyctophum bolini, assembly GCF_963924005.1. Classification (NCBI taxonomy): domain Eukaryota; kingdom Metazoa; phylum Chordata; class Actinopteri; order Myctophiformes; family Myctophidae; genus Protomyctophum; species Protomyctophum bolini. The sequence goes on from NC_137871.1 coordinate 34,689,396, forward strand.
AATGGTACTTTAACCCCCGATGATTATACCTATTCACAGATTGAGGTCTGACATGCATGTGCTGAAATCCTGCAAATATGAGGGGGCATTTGGACACATTTCTTGACAAAAGGAAACCGGTACAGTACATTATTTGAGTGTGACCTCACATTTTGTGTGTTCTTCTCCAGGACGGGCAGGCCATGCTGTGGGACCTGAATGAAGGCAAACACCTCTACACCCTGGACAGCGGTGACAACATCAACGCCTTGTGCTTCAGCCCCAACCGCTACTGGTTGTGCGCTGCCACCGGTCCCAGCATCAAGATCTGGGTGCGTTTTCATTACACCTTTAAATTCAATCACAAAATACTAAGTATTACTTGTGCGGTAAATGAGCGGTGATGCTAACTCCAATGCCAACTGTATTTCTTGTGATGATAAAGAGGCTGTTTCTGAGCTCTGAACCCCCGGGCACTCTTCAGTCGAGAGATTTTCATGAATGTGTGAAATTTCTCTCGGCCGTTGCAGTGAAACTGCTTTGTCGTGCTTTTGCAGTTATTAGTTTCCTCATGTTATCTGTCTGCTCTTGTTCAGGACCTGGAGGGCAAGATCATCGTGGATGAGCTGAGACAGGAGGTGATCAGCACCAACAGCAAGGCCGAGCCCCCACAGTGTACTTCCCTGGCCTGGTCTGCTGATGGACAGGTACAATGCACGAACCACCCTGAGCATGTCTTAATTTATAGTCAATTACAAAGGTGTTGCTTGCCAAAAAAAACCTTTTGGCAAACGATAACCCTTGTGTGATGAATGAATTAAGCTTTACTTTCACCCCTGGTGATTATACCATTTCACTTAACGCACTGTCATAAACTGACTGATATACCTGCAAATATGAGGGGGCATTTGGACAAACTAATTTGACAAAGGTCGAAACTGACAAAACGACGCAAGTGATTTTTTTCCTTGTCTTTATTTTCTCCTCAGACCCTGTTCGCCGGCTACACTGACAACCTGATCAGAGTGTGGCAGGTTACCATTGGAACTCGATAAGATTTCTCAAGCCGAGCGTTGATTTGAATAAAAGACACTTTAAAAAAAGAGAAATTGTGATGTGTTGGATTATTAATCACAGATTTTTATTTTCTTTATTTTGTATTCCTTGGATACTTACAAAATCCACATTAAATGACATTTAAAGATTAACTTGTGTAGAGTAACGTAATTTTCAATTGAAACAGGATGGGGACAACATTGTGAACGATTTGAATGTTTAGGGTAAAGAAATAAGTTGAAGATTGGTTGAATGTCATTATTTGGTGAAATTGGTTGTTCAAGTTTATGTCGGCACAAGTTTGATGGAGGGAGGAGGGTGGGTGGCAATTATATATTTTAAAAAGGCTGCACAATATAAGTTATATAACGCCATGTGATGTCAAATGTTTTTAAAAAGTGTGCACGTACCACTTTTCGTAATTTGTTCTACCTGGGTATAACCCAGTCTCCCGAATGAGACGGTCTCATTAGGCACGATTCACTAAGCTGTTACACCCATATTTTGGGAGTAAATTAATTTTCCAAACTTTGCAGTTTGCACATTAATAGTAGTCTGATTCAATCTTTTTTTGGTCTGAATTTTGCTGAGGGCTGCTCTTTCTCAAGTCTGCTTGGATACAGACTTGCATGGGACCAAAGCTTGCTGTATGTATTCTAGACTACTAACGTGGCAAGTTTGAGAAATTCCTTTACACCCAAAATGGGTGTATATTGAGAACAAATTGCTACCATCACAAAAGTAGTCCTTGCCAAATGCGTGGCATGGGGAGAATTGCACTTGTTTCAGGCAATACTACTTTTCAACCAGTAGGTGTCCTACCATGACCTAGGGTCTAATTTATTTTCAATGGTAGAGTGCAACAACAAATCGACACAGTTGGCCACCTGGCTTGCCCGTAGAGTTGTTTGTATCCTAGCAACCAGCATAGGCTGCGGTTAATGCTACAAAGATGGTTTCATTCATGCTAACGAGTATTGCTACTACGAGCTGCATTCCATAGTTTACGCAGGCGGTGCCGTGGCCTCTTGAAATGAACTAAACAACCAGGGTCAGGATGTCACAGCCAGAGGCAGGTCACGGTGGTGTTCGTGTGGAGAGAACGTTGGCTCTGATCAAACCAGATGCGGTCCACAAAGCAGAGGAGATAGAGGAGCTAATTCTCAAATCGGGCTTCACAATCTTGCAGGTTGGTGCACATGTTTACCGCAAGAAACTGGACCATGGTTAATCAGATTTGTTTAATTTTAGGCTGTAGGCCTATTTAAAGTGCCTTGAATTTTCTTTGCCTCGTTAAAGGTGATTTTTTTTTGGTAAAAAAAAGTAATAAGTCATTGTTATATAGACTATAGCAATAACATCAGAAATTCAGAATAGCAATGATTACCATCTGAATGTGTTTGCTCAATATGGGTCTGTCTCCCCAGCTCTTTAATAAAAAAGAAAATGCATTTTCAGGTAGGTATTTCAGACAGTATACCATCATTTACAATTCTCTTGTATAATCTGTATCCTGATTGGATAAAATTGGTATCCTGACCTGAAAATGCATTTTCTGTTTAATAAAAAGCCAGAGCGCTATGGAGACCCCTGTTACTGAAAAAACATTCTAGCAATGAGTACAATCAATATAGAGCTTTTTATTATTCAGATCAGTTAAGGCCTATTCATACTCCAGTTTTCGGTGATGAGGTGAGATGATCTCCAGGGTTTAAAGCTAAAAAATGATCCCAAAACTGAAAACTATTTTTTGCAAATCTGCACTGATCTCGTTAAATGACCCCTAATGAAATCCTCAGGACTGAAATCCGTCCCCAGGACAGAACTTTAAGCCCTGGATCTCGTAAGGTGACCAAAACTCATCACCCAAAACTGGAATATGAATAGGCCTTTGGGCACGATTCACTAAGCTGTTACACCCATATAGCGTAAATCTGATACTTAATGGTACTACTTAATCCCGAGCAGAAGCGGACATTGCAGCTCAGTCCAGAGGAGTGCAGTGACTTCTACGCTGACCATTACGGAAAGAACTTTTTCCCCAGTTTGGCTGCCTTCATGAGCTCTGGTCCTGTCACTGCACTGGATCTGGCTCGGGAAGATGCCATCGCCCACTGGAAAACCATCATAGGTCCCGTCAACAGCGTTCAGGCCAGGGACACTCAACCTGAATGGTCAGTATTAATTCATCCTGCTTGGCATTATTTTTGGGTTAGTTGAGGCCCAAAAGCACCAAGGAATAGTTGTTTTTTTTAAGCTAATTTTTATTCCACGATTTTGCAACCCATTTTTTTTCCTATTAATTTGGTCATTAAGGTCCACAGAATGAGAGGCCTGCTCTGCCGGAAACATCGCGAAAAAAGTTATGGCCATTTTTTAATACCACACCAGAGACAACCTATATAAGGCAACATTTTCCAAATTTAATTATGCTTTAAGTAGCATGTGACATGTCAAACTAAGCTGGGGTTTTCATGATTCTGAATCCATTCCAAGCATTAGTTTTGCACGGAAAACACTCCTTGGCCTAAATTTGGCCATAGCCACTTGACCTCATCACATTAATTTTGTGCTGACCTCATCAAGGTTCAAGGAGTTTTGTTGTCATTCCATACAAGTAGAGAACAAAATGTGATTACCCAGGTCCTGGTCAGGCAAGAAAAGAAGGTCTAAAAACACTAAATATAAATAACAAGTAAGACGCGCAAACGCGGGAAGCGAACGCAGCTCGTACATATTTGGGTTTTTTTAAGATTTATTTTTAAGTTATTATTTTTTTAAGTTAAGTTATTTTTAAGTTAAGTTTTTAACCTAGCCATAACCATATAAGGAGTCCCCAAAGCAGCCATACGTCCAAATATGGAGTGTGTTGCATCAATCACAAACAATTGTTTCACTCAGCTCCATATATGGGCACAAAGGGGGGGGACACAGACACACAGACATGATCTGCTAGGTCTCATAGTAAGTGCTCACTGCGTTCGCAAAAATTAAAAACCTATACCTGTTCATGTGTCATGGCTCAAGTTCATAATGCAGAGTTTATGTGTAATCAACAGATCATCACATTTGTGATGACGGCTATGGCCATATCTTATTCCAGCATGACATCACAGTTCCTCTCAAATTTTGGGTGACTGGCTCCCCGGAACCCAACCCACCAGTGACACATATAAATATCTTAAACTAATGGACCAATGTGTGAGGGGCTGTGTACCTTCTCACCACCTTGACAACTTTTTCTCATGTTTTTGTTTTTGTTATGAACGTAATTTAGATCATGTCAAGGACCCCCAAATTAATATGTATTTGGCCCCCGGACTCCCCCCCCCCCCCCCCCCCCCCCTCCACTACCCATCCCCCAGATCCTAGATCTTTTGAAAATAGCTGATCTACTAGATTGACTATTTCCCTTGTCCTTATTGTGTCTATGGCACCCCCTGGACATGACACTAGATTACTAGAATGTCACAGGGACTTATCCCAATCCAAAGCAGGGATGCACTGGGGGCCAATTTTATAGTCTCTGCCGGTATGACTCGCCCGGGAATTGAACACCGACCTTCCAGTCTCACAGAGGCGTATTTACAATAAGGCCGAGGGCAGGCCGCCATCTGTCCAAGTCTCAGTCTCGCCTGTCCTTGAAACCAGAAACCCAAACTTAGAACAATGGGAGTGCAATTGCTCCGACTTGCTCGTGTATTCGCCCCCCGTCCAATCACGGCCCGGGCGTGTCCATTACGTGGTTCGACCCTCCCATAGATATGCAAATACAACGCCTTTGTGTTCACACACCTTGCTGTCAAAGAACGCAAGGGGGATACATTTGACACCCTACTAAAGGTATTTGATGCATGCCCAGCTGAAGTTTTTTCCAGTGTATAAGACTAATTATATTTTCGCCTGGCCAACTTGTCATTCCTGCATACGCCACTGCAGTCTCAGGGCAGATATGCTAACTACAAGGCCTGTGAGCTGATAGTTTCAAACGTACCGAATTTTATTTAGATAGCATGCTGTTTAGACAGATTCTAGGATCTAGGACTAGGTTCATTGTTTGCCTGATATCCTAGTTTCTTTGAGGCTATTCTCCCTGTAGCTACATTTATGTGATCATTTACCTAGTTTATTGACTAGAGTTCATTCTTACTATGAAGAAGTTGAGCAGTTTTCTGATTGATGCTGTTAAACAACTGTAACAGTCTGTATCTTTGATTCAAGTTAAAGTAGGTTGAGTACAATAATGATCCTTTGACAGCCGTAGCGGAAATGATACAAATACATACTGAAATCTCTTCCCATAGCCTTCGAGCGATGTATGGGATCTCTGAGCTCTGCAATGCTGTTCATGGTAGTGACACATTCATAGCAGCTGAGAGGGAGCTCAAGTACATGTTTCCAAACTGTAAGTCTCACAATGCAAACACACAATTATTATTCTTACAAACGTTAAACTGTCAGCTTGTGAACACTTAACTGTACGTTCCAATTACCGCCCCTCTCTCTCGTCTATCATGACAGCTGTTATTGAACCTGTTCCAACGGTAGGAGCTGCCAAAGAATACCTGATCAAGTATGTGAATCCCACACTGCTCAGAGGTCTTACTGAGCTCTGCAAGGAGAAGCCTCTCAATCCATGTGTAAGCTAAGCATCAGAATGTTGGACAGATGTATCCAATTATTGTATTTATCAGTGTTAAAACATGATATGTTTGCCTTTGTCAGCATGTCGTGCCACTTTCATGGATTTGTCTTCTTCATTTTCAACAGACTTGGATTGCTGACTGGCTGATCAAAAACAATCCAAACAAACCTAACGTGTTTGATGGGGCTATTGTGGAAGAAGCAGAATAACAATATAACTTCTTACAGTTGACATCTCAATCCTAGAATGAAATTAAATGGTATTTTGACTTTTTTTTATTATAATATACTGGCATTTGTAATTAAATAATTTCCAAACACATGTTGAGATTTTTTTTCTTTCGTCTTGGTATAACGAAAATATATGCAAATAACTATTATGGAGGCTGATCTCGACTGCCATGCACTCAATAATAATCTTAATAAACAATATAATAAACCATGCAATATACTCAACCAGCCTGTAAGCTGTAACTCTCTTAAATGACATGACTATCTGCAATCCAGTTGTTAAATCAGATCAGACCTCAGAACCATTGCAACTGCATAGCTGGTGTCAAATATAAATCCCAGAGACATGGGCATGGTATTTTGTGCTGTTTGCATTGTCTGTTGCTGTAAAAAACAAACTACATATAGGCCTACAGTTTATAAATGACACAGACAGGCTATAATTTAGTGTGTTAAACTGAACTTGTCTGATCATTTTGTACAAGCATGACTTGAGGCTGCACTTCACTTTCACTAACACATGAAATGGTGAAGAAAGATGACATAGGCTATATAAGACATGTTGCATGTTTATATTTAGTCTGGGTATTTTATCAGGTTGGCTAGAGCTAATTGCCTTTGGCACGTACAGTAGGCTGCATACAGACTAGCATCCATATAAGTAAAAGAGAAACACTCAAAACAAACATTTATGGCCCCCCTTTGCCTTTTATTATTTCCATTCATTGGTAACCGGAAGAGTTGGCACCGACCTAATTGGCTTTGGTTCCAATAGTTATGGAATAGTGTGCAAGGTTTACTGTCATGTTGAGAGGAAAGGGTGGGGAAACTTGAAGCCACGCTGTTGGCTAAGAATTAAACCCTCCTTTATCGTATAAGAAGTGTATTTTTTGGAGAGGTCACTCATAAGACACGTTACTTAAAGAATTTGATTTTACATCTATAAAGAACATCTCAGAAATGCATTTGTTTGATACAAATTCTTGTTCTAAAACTGGTCTTTGGTTAACAGATGAATGCAATGAAGCATGCAAATCAAAAGCGACTGAAAGGTTCAATGGGAGTTGTCTGTTGACAGGCTATAATTCCATATAATAGATACCAATTCAGATTCCATAGCATGAATTTGTCAAGACGAAATTGCTTAACTTTTTTAACCAGTCCAATAATATTTAACAGCATTCACACGCAACTTTGTAAATAAATAAATAAAATAAAAATAATAACAGATACATATAGTGTGTACTGTTGTGCAAATTCCCATTTAACAGTGCCAAATGCAATGTTTTGGACATGACTCGACATTACCAAACAAACTATCAAGTCCAAGTTGTCCAACCCCAAGAATGTGCCTGAAAGCAGAAAAGGTACTCAAAGTTCCCTGTGTGTAAAGGGCGTGAACATCTGAAGGAAAAAATGAACGTGGTTTTGTGATTGGTCGGCGCTAAGATTGGCAGCACTGACGATCCAACCAGACCGTCTCCTGCCGGCAGTGTGTTTTTTTTCGCTACCGGTTCTATAAAACCAACCACGAGTTTGCGTCGTATCGTATGGGAGAATCCATCTTGAAGAGTGCTCTCCGATTGTGTGATCAGTAAGCAGCCTTTTTTCCGTCTAAAAATACGTTTCTCGGAGGTTTGTTTAGTTGAGACTCAGCGCGTAAGTACGTTTGATTGTGGTGGATCTGTCGTTAAAGTTCTAGAACGGAGTGATAATTACATAATTTGCAATTATACAAATTTGCACAGTGTGTGTCTGTGGAGCGAGGCACGGCCTCCTCCGCATTACGTAACTGCGAATAGAGTTGCACGTTCGTTTTCATGGGTTTGGTTTATCACCAGCGGCCATGCAGCTTCTTCTTCAGACATCTGGCTCTGCATGTTAAAAGATTGCAGACCGCCGGTTATCTTTTCGTTTGTCGCAGCAGATCCGTTCCGTTATTTGCCTACTAAACTGAAGTAAAAAAGGGGGTCTCCCTGTTAAATGTATGGACCGTGGAACCGGTCAAAATGGTGGTAGATGTATGTATGCATTGGCACGGCGTTAATGGCGAAGCATGTTTTACTGAGGGGGGATCCAAAATGTGCTAGACCTATTAGATTCATGAATTGTAGTGGGAGGAGGGAACAACAATGGCAGCAGTACTTATGTAAGGGAGCAACACGGCTAAAAGTGGGATTTTTTAATTTATCTCCTCAGGATTATAAAATAGAGGGATCATACTAGGTTTATAAAAATGTCCGACACCGAGCAGCAGTTCATGGAAACGTCGGAAAACGGCCACGAACTCGACGAGGATTTTAACGGAGGCGCCGCCGAGGAGGAGGAGGAGGAGGAACCGCAGCACGAGTTGGAGGAGGCAGAGCCGGAGCAGGAGGCCATAGACGACGGGATCGACGGAGACGCCGAGGCCGAATCGGAACTGGTGGACGACGCAGAGGAGGACTCCACAGAAACAGCAGTAGCGGTAGTAGCGGCGGCAGCAGAAGCAGCAGGGCCCGAAGCCGAAGTAGAAGCAGAGTCTGCTCTGGACGACGGCGATGGTGGCGAAGAACAGGCGACGGAGGAGGGGGGAGGCGAGGCAGGAGACGAACTCGAAGCCCAGAACGGCGCCGGCGGAGCCTCGGAAGGCGGGCAGATCAACGCCAGTAAAGGGGAGGAGGATGCGGGGTGAGTTTTTATTTTTAATATATTATCATTGTGAATTTTAAATGCATTTTTGAGTGGATTCGGCCTAGTTAAAGCTCCAGGTTTCGTCCTAGTTCCTTTGTTCCGCCGGGCTTTGTTGGCGCCATGTGCCGAAGGGAAGGGGGGAGGGGCAGCCACATAGAACATGATTGTACTCTAGTTCAACGTATGTGTGGTGGGTTTCGATCGGATGCCTAACCGATCGCGTTTACTGTGCGGATGCATTCCGGCCTATATTCTATTAAAAATGTAGATGGAAGAAAAGGAACCGTAAGCTAGTGGGATCGGGGAACAGGACCCCTGCCTTCCCCTTCCTACGTCACTGGTGGCAACAGATGTTCTGGAACAGTTTGTGCACTTGCCCACCAGCGCGCCCTGCCCCCCAATCCTCAATGAGCTATTTAGTGGCGCTGCTAATGTTACAATTTTAAACATTTAGCGGACACGCCATGACAACAGAATAGATGCTAGGTTCTTGGCTTCCGTATGATTCTCGACGACTTTTGGTAATGCATTACCACGTGGTGGTCTTGCTTACTGTAAAGTGCTCCGGATTAAGAGCTTCTGCTAAATGCCTAAATTGCAACCGACTTCGTATGCGATCGTTAAAATGGTCCTCCGAACCCTGGTCAACTAACGACATGGTCATGTGGATGGAGTGAAGAAAGCTTCAAATGCAGCAAAATAACTACTGGGATACCAAGTAAACATCAAACCTAGCATCTGTGAACAAGCAAACGGCATGACTTCCTAAATGTGAATAAGTACCCAACAGAGGCACATCTGCATGGTAACTAGCAGCAATTGAAAAATTGTGACAAGAAATGATTGCAAAAAAACAAGAGTGTTGGGGGTATAGGGTATAGTTAACTGTAATGCTATGCTGTGGTGTTAAACTGTTTACCACTTTGTTTTTGTTGGCTTAGGAAAATGTTTGTCGGGGGTCTCAGCTGGGACACGAGTAAGAAGGATCTCAAAGATTACTTCTCTAAATTTGGTGAAGTGACAGACTGCACCATAAAAATGGACCAGCAGACAGGCCGGTCAAGAGGGTTCGGCTTTATTCTCTTTAAAGAAGCAGTTGCAGTAGATAAAGTGAGTTGAAACGACGTTTTTTTTAATGTTGTGTATTGTGTAATAAGCACCGTGTGTTCAGAAGGGAAACTTAACCATGCACATTTCCAATAGGTCCTTGAACAGAAGGAACACAGGCTAGATGGTCGACAGATTGACCCTAAGAAGGCCATGGCTATGAAGAAGGAGCCAGTCAAGAAGATCTTTGTTGGAGGCCTCAACCCAGACACAGACAAAGATGTTATCCAGGAGTACTTTGGCACTTTTGGAGAGGTAAGGTCCTAATGCTCAAACAACTGCGGCCTATTTTCTTTTTCCTAGTTCTGGGTGAAAATAGCCAATATACATGCTCTCATCGCATACCAGCACATGTTCAGCTTGTAGATCGGCTGTGTTCGGCGCACAGCAAATGGATGAGGCTACAGCAGAACTGTCTTAATGAATGCCTTTCATTGTTTTATCATCTTTCAGATCGAAACGATTGAGCTCCCGCAAGATCCAAAGACGGAGAAGAGGAGGGGATTTGTTTTTATCACGTATAAGGAAGAGAATCCAGTCAAAAAAGTTTTGGAAAAGAAATTCCATAATGTCAGTGGGAGCAAGGTAAAGAACAATTTAATTTATTTTTAAATGGAATTCATGCATAATGGCACAATGTCCATGACTTCAATCTAATGTCTATGTATACTGTGTGGTGTTGCAGTGTGAGATTAAAATAGCCCAGCCCAAAGAGGTGTACCAGCAGCAGCAGTATGGCGGTGGTCGTGGAGGTGGCGGCGGAGGCGGTGGTGGTGGTGGTGGAGGAGGAGGATATGGGGGGCGTGGCAGAGGACGTGGAAGTGAGTGTCCATCCATTTTAATTTACCAACAATGCCAACTGCTGTGGTGTGTGTGCGCGTGTGTGTGTCTTTTAGTACTGCCATTTCTATTTTATTGCTATATTTGGGTATTTTCTCATTTGTTTGTATCAACCAAGACTTTACTTGTATATTGGGATGTACGGCCGTATTATGTTAAACTTAATGTTGTGTATATATGTAATTTATTGCCATTTTCTCACCTTGCAATGTTGGGAGTCGAAACCCAAGAATCTGACCCGGTTTAATCTATATGTAGAATTTGTAAGTCCTATTGACGACTAGTTAAATATGAAATGGTGTGAGATGTCTCGTGTCTCCTGTCGTTTCCAGGCGGCCAGGCCCAGAACTGGAACCAAGGATACAACAACTACTGGAACCAGGGCTACGGCTATGGACAGGGCTACGGACAAGGATATGGATATGGCAGCTATGGCAACTATGACTACTCTGCTGGATATTACGGCTATGGGGGTGGCTACGACTACAGTAAGCGATAACTGCCCCCAGCGAGAAAAACGTAATTTTCTTGGTCGTTGTTGTACAGAAGCACTCAGTCCCTTTTTTTTCCTTGTCCTCCAGACCAGGGCAATACAAGCTATGGGAAAACTCCAAGACGTGGAGGCCACCAGAGTAGCTACAAGCCATACTGATCACAAGTAGTGCAGGTATGCATTTTTGCATCATCTATAGTAACATGACAATCTAGCTCTAACCATTAGTGCCTTTTTGACTCAAAATTCTTCCATCTAGTCTTAAAACTCATTCAAACATTGTGGTGGTGAATGGGGGGCAGGGGGGACTGTGTCATGGGGTCTAGAATCATTAATTGTGGATTCATTCCATGTGCCAATCATTAAGATGCATCCCTACAAACACTACTGGATCAATAAGGGTTGAGGTGGTGGTGGTAGTAGGGTTTTCATTGGGGTGCTAGCTAGGTAATGCAGCTACTGGTCTTGTCCCCTCCGGTTGTGTCTGTGTCCATTCTGTAAAGATCTGTAAAGCTCATTCATGTTCTTGCCTTTCTGTAACTTATGTTGTATACATTTATTTTTTTAGTAACACTGAGCACCGTGTTTTTTCTCTTAAGGTCTAAAGTAAATAAGAGAAGGAACCCATGGTCCAACCACAGCCATCATGGGCTCTGGCTTTTCCTTTGGAGTTGGCAGAAATTTGGACTCATGCTCCATATGTACAGATCAAGTGAGGAACTGGGGAAGCAAATGTCACTTTTCCACTTTTTATTTTATATTGTTTTGTGTCCATTTACATTTCCAGCAATGGAAGTGTTATTTTTACTGTACTTTTTGGTACCTTTTTTTGAATCTAATGTATTGTATGGTTGTATTTTACATGTCTACTGGATTTACCAACAAGCAAGGAGCAGAGCTTTTGAAGCTCAAGAATAAAACAAATTTTTGCATATTTTTTTTTTCTCTTTGGTGTTTGTAGATTTTTAGTTTTTCTTTCCTGAGTGTTTGATGCGAGCTGCATGGCTTCAGATGTGGGGTGAGGAAAGACGGATAAGGGATTTAACTAATCAAAGGGTTAATTGTAAGTGTGTTAAGTGAATGTTTGCAGTTGGTTAAGTAGACAAGGACAACCAGTTCTTTTTTTTCCTTTTTTTTTTTTTTTTTTGTTGCTTTGGCTTTTAAAAGGAGATTCTTTCCCATCATGTCTGCAATTTTAAGTGGCTTTACTAGTGTTATGATACAACCGAAAGCAAGCCTGTTTAAATGTAAGAGGGCACTCCCTCTCTCACTGGAAACTCATTCCTCTAGTGTCTTGGGCAAATTGGTAGAAATAAACTTTTGATTTATATTACACATGGATCCTTTTGTTATTATTTGTAAAAGTAATGTTAAATGTTTTGTACTGTTAAATGGCTTGCTTGCTTTTTTTTTTGTCTTGGATAATGGTAAAGTTCCTACGGATGCCTTTGGATAACTGGTGCTTCACTTGCTGCTGGATATCTGGCTAAGATTTTGTACTCGCCCCCCTGCTAGGTGTGAACCTCCAGTATTTTTGGTATGTTTACTGTGAAAAGGTCCAGGAGACTTAAGGTTTTACTCTGGTAAGTTCTTATTCCCATTTTAAGAATGTCGCAGAGACGGTTGCATATAGAATGTGTCTTTATTTTCTTTTTGCTACGACGGATGCAAGGATGTGAAAGAGGCAGGATAAACTGTATTTAAAATGTTTATTGAGGTTTGGCTTAAGACATTTCCTATGAAAAGCAACCAGTGTTGCAGTACAAGTGTTTCTCTGGCTTTGGTCTCAGACATTAAGTCTTGATCACAGTGGCTGTCGGTTTAATGTGGTTCAATCAATTGACTACAGAACACTGGCAATGGAATGGCCTGTATATTCAAGTAGAAATGCCTGAAAAGAACAGAATAGAATGAAGTGTTACTTTAGTAGTGTACTTTGGAAGCATCACAACTCCAGAGGAGGTCAACTGAGCCTCCAATGTTAGTTGACATGGGCACTTGCTTTTAGCGATGCCCCAGTTTACAGTATTAAAACATCACTAGTCTAATGGTGTTGCCTCCCTGTCTTGTCTGTAGCTGTCGCTAGAAAGTTAGGCGTACAGTTTGAAGGAATTGGTGAGTCGGTGATCTTATGTCCACTCAATGCTACAGTGTATTGCATCAAATGGGCAGAGTTTTTGTGTTAAGATGACATTTGAACTGTGACAACTACGGGTCCCCTATTATGTAGGTACAAAGTGAACATATTCTGCCATAGGAAATACCAGTATGAAAGGTAATGACATTGTTTTGAGATTGGAGTGCATTTTACCAGTTGGTGAAGTCAACTGGATTATCAGAAAATAATTGATGCTCCATTTTCACTTCACCAACTTCTTCATAAATTATGAAGATGCCTATATCTCTACCTCTGAACCTTCTGAATGTGACCAACAGCTATTAAATGTTTTTCTACAGGATTTACAAACCTGTAAATGTCTTCATTTTTCCTATTTAAGGTCCTGGGTCTCCATATCTGTGGAAAAATGGAACATTGATCGCTTAATCATGAATTGAACTGTACGATGATCTTGTGCTTTAATTTATAACTTTTTAGGTGTTGCAACTTTTTCTCTTGGTACCGTACTTCTGATTTGTGTCTGCGTACTGAGTATATATTAAGGTACTGTAACATTGTAAGATGTCATTGTCTCACCTGTGAGGATGTGGTCGATGCTATGTGCTACCAGCTCAGCATCTTCCATACTGAAGCACATGGGAGGTTTAAACTTCACTACGCTCTCCCATGGCCCATCTGTGCTGACACAAATCCGCTCCCTTTTCAGCCTGCAATACAAATAGATAAGATTCCCAAAGCAGAGACCAAAAATTGAGGGCACCAACTGTTTGGTCATGACCCTTTATTTCTACAGGCTTGATTTGTACTTGTACTGCCATTCTGCCAATGTTCTGTAGCTCACACATGCCTTGCAGCATGGATCCGTAAGCTTTTATATTGGCCAATTTTGGCTTTATGTCAGATTTATAACCAAGTATAAATCAGTGTTGACCATCACCTCTTCACCACCGTTGATGCAGCATCTGTGGCTGGAGTCTTCAGCTCTCTGTCTGACACCAGCTCCAAGCCCACAAATAGACCGACCCCTCTGCAAAGAACCAAGGATTACAAGTGAAAAGCAGTCAGTGACAGTGCTGTACAGATTCAGGCTGTTAAATTCAAAGTACATAATTTTGTAATACTATGAATTGCTAGTTGATACTGTGCTCTTACCGGACATCTCCAATGATTTGATGTTTAGTTTTCAGCTTTGTGAGCAGGTCTTTGAGATGCCCTCCCACTCTGGTGGAGTTCCCTCTTAGGTCCTCTTTCTCGATGACGTCAAGAACTGCCAAGCCAATGGCACACGACACTGGGTTACCTCCAAACTACAAGAGGTCGGAGGGAATGGAATGCCCTAATTGTTTTTAGCACGTATTAGAAAAAGAAAATGCTGTCCAACATAATTGAAAAAACAAAGCACGGTCCAATAACCATGTCATGGCTTGTGGTTCTCTATCGTGACAAGTCTCCCATTATAGAGAGACTGTGGGATGTACTCCATCCATTTGTGATTTGCAAGATTTGATTTGTAATAAGGCATTGCGCTGTAGGAAGAACTAGCTCTTCCAGAGCCTGTGTGTGTGTGTGTGTGTACTCAACTGTACATACGTGTCGTGTGTGTGCGCATGTAAGTGCGTGTGTTAATATTAACCATACCCAGTACTAAGTTGGCCTGCTAGCAGTGTGAACAAGAAACTGTTGTACTGTATGTAGCCTACTGCAAAATGACCTCCAGACCGGGGCACACAGACCCTCTAAATATATGTCTATTCTCATTAAGAGCCTCTACAGCAGTGCCTGTTGGGCACTGGCCTACTTGGAAATGCATGCCCCACCTAGATATTATTTCTCTGTCCCTTTTATGCCCATATATGGAGTTCTTTGTCAGGCATGCCCAAATGTGGAGTCTATGCAGACGTCAGAATGATGTCAGAATAGGCCAGCTCCATATTTGGACAATGGCAGAGGCCTTTTTGGGGCGGTTCTGGACAACCGTGGGTCTGACCGACTCGACACAGGCTACTGGGGGGTGTGGAGCGCGTGTGTTGGATTTGAAATCGGTGGGGCGAACGGTTCCCGAGTTACGTGGAGTACACACGTACGACGTACGTACAGACAGACAGACAGAGACTTGGTGCATTTATAGATCGATAGATAGATGCTGTAAAAATTCTGACACATGCTGTTTCCCCCAAATTTGACCTATTGAATTTAGGTAGGTATGTAAAATACTTGTAATGTATTGGTGGAAAAGAATATGGCAAATCTATCTGTAATACCTCAAAAGGATTGTGTTATGCACATCCATATAGTCGCTGGTGAGATGAACATGTTGTAGGAGTAAAATATGTCTACAGCAGCAGCTGCTGCTCTGAAAGTCTTGAGTAGGTTTAATGTGCAAACTCACTTTAGTGAGTTTAATGTATGTGTTACAGTCTGTAACACATACATGCTACCAGTTTAGTCATCAATCTGTAACTTACAGATTGATGACTAAACTGGTAGCATGGACTTCTTTTATTCCCGCTGATCTGTAATAGTCACCGTGTTGAAGTACTCCACGCCAGTGGCAGTGAAAGCTCCAGCAATCTCTACCGTGGTTGCCACACATGCCAAGGGGTGCCCATTGCCCATGGGTTTCCCCATTGTTACTATGTCGGGGCTGAAATCCTCTCCCTGCAGCTCAAAACCCCAGAAGTGACTTCCCACACGTCCAAACCCTGTCTGCACCTCGTCCGCCACAAACACCCCCCCTGCCGAGCGGACATATCTGTGAAGAAGAGAGAGAGAGAGATCCAAATCCAAATCATTATGTTTTTGTCCCAGGATTCAGGAAATGTCGATTGTTGAAGATGAAATTGCTCCACTTCACTCTTAGGGTTAGTTCAGATTTTTAGACTTAATGCTGTATGAAATACTTGCCATTTATATAGTGGTTGCAAAGGTATTAATTGATTGCCGTGGTTCTGGTCTGGTTTTGGTGAATATTACCGTATTGTGCCGAATATGAGACAACTCTGAAACTATACAAAGTTTATAAACATCAGGCAATCAATACCTGTCCTTTGCCACCACTATATCAATGGCAAGTATTTCCTACAGCTTTAAGTTTAAAATCTGAATTAACCCTTTAAGAGTGAATACTGAGGACTCACTCGGCTACTTTAGTTGAGTATCCTTGTGGCAGGATGATTTGCCCTCCAACGCTTGGCAATGACTCTGCGAAAAATGCAGAGATCTGTTGAAAATGAGTTGAAAGAAAAAAAAGAGAAATTATACAATGATCACCATGAATAATCATAACACTATTTGGCCATGCAGTGGCTTCACATGTGGTTCTACATTATGCATTACTGCAGTTTGCAGTACTATTAGCAAACTGAATTGTACTAAATCGTACCTTCCTGCCTTTCCCTTGCACCTCGTCTATTTTGTCTTTCACAGTGGCAGCATATGCTTCGGCCGGGTTGGGGTGGTCGTCTTTATATATTCCTCTGTAGGTGTCTGGCAAGGGTACCTAGGAGAATGATGTGTACTATTTTGTCATGGAAAATATTCACTGTTGGTCAGCAGTTCCAAATTATGCTTATGTAAGCTTACACACCACATGAACCCATTCTTTCTGTCCTGCCAGTTTCCGGAACTTGTATGGACTAATGTCGATGAGGGACATAAGGTGTCCATGGTATGCACTGGTATAGAAGGAGAGTTGTATTGTAATTGACATATTTATTTGTACGTTTTATTGTCTGTGTCAAAATGACAGTAAAAAGAAAACCCTCTAAACTCACTGTTCGAGCACAATGACGTCTTCGTGTTGTGTGTACTGCTGTGCCAGGCGGAGAGAGAGATCGTTGGCCTCAGACCTGTTGGGTGAATGAATGGATAAATCACCTTCAATAGGGAGGAGTGGAACCATGAGGTTACCAGTTCGATCCCGAAGTGTCCTTGAGCACTGAACCCCTAATTGCTCCTGATGTGCAGGTTGGCGCCTTGCATGGTTTCTGCTGCCATCGGTGTGTGAATGGGTGAATGTAATGCACAATCTATGTAAAGCGCCTTGGATAAAGGCGCTATATAAATGCACCATTTACCAATGTCATGCTATATAGAATTTCATAGACTAGACTAGAGGAAGGAAACCAAAGACAGACAGAGAAGTGACATGCAAGAAGTGATGGGGTGGGTTCAGATTCAAACCTGGGTCCTCACGGTCGTCATCCTTGTGTGCCAGTTTATTCATTTATATTCTGTATTTGCGTTTCTTGGCAGCAATATATTAGAACCCCAGACTCCCAGTCCCAGGGCGTACACTCTAGTAGTCTAGTAGTCTAATTCACTGCACATGCATTTATCAGCAGCATGTGGCAAATACAAATATTTAAATCTTGAATCACTTTGTGTGCACCACCACTGCTGTAATCTCCTCGTCTGGTTCTGACAGACAGGTAGTGTGTGCAGGCTGGGTGGTGTGTGACAATCCGGTTGAAGTATTCCTTTGGTACGACTGCGGCGGCGGGCCCGGGAGAACAATAACGCGACACGGGACAGTATCACGCTAAAGATTCACTAAGTTTATTACACAACAGGGAACATATATAGTGCTGGATCATAATGATGTGACAATAAGATATGAGACAAAACAACGTGCCTACTGCAGCAAGGCTGAGCTTGCTGTCGCTGAGATGTCTCTCGTAGCCTATCTATAAAGTATGCTACAGTTCAGGCAGTACACAAGTACAAGTACACTGTATCTCAAGTTCAAGTACACAGACATGGGCAACTCATGATTATTATAACAACCACCACTCACCCAGAGTTGACAAAATAGAAGACACACAGCTTGTCAGGCAGTGTGGCCGCCAGGCGTTCTGCATAGAGGGTGATATTGTCGTGCAGGAAGCGTGAGTTTGTGTTCAGTAACTCCATCTGAGCTGCTGCAGCTTGTGTGATGCTGGGATGACAGTGGCCCACTGGAATAGACAAACACCAAGTTATACAAAGTGTGACCACTAGAGGGCAAAATTGAATTGAGAATGTTGTGTTGATTGATTTATGAACAGTTTGCAGAATTACATTACATTATTTCAACATTTATAAGTCAATACAAAAACTGTTAACTGTGAGTGGACGACGCCATAACGCATTACACGTGTTTACAGCCATAGACCACGTCATGTGACTTTCCTCGTCGAGTTGAACGATTTCCGTTAGTTAAGCAAAGTTGTATCGATATGTTTATAAAAAACAAACATATTGCTCTATTTAAATTTGAGGGGTTTTACCATGCTGAACGTTGCTGATGCAGTCTAAATACCGCTGGTCGTTCTCGTCATACAAGTATTGACCCCGAGCTCTCACTATTTTCACTGGGTCATCTGAATAAAACAGTCTACAGGACGATCTGGGAGAGAAAAAAAAACAATACATTAGCTCTTCTTACGGTGTAACACGGCTGTTATTGACATAAACAGACAGTCTTGATACTAGTTTTAGATTGCCATTATGAATGCTATGATAGCAGGATAGATAGAAATCAGTTCACTGTGACAATGTGATTGTTTACCTACCCGATGTATTTATTTCTCATCGCAAGAGTCTGTTCTTTTCGGAACTTTACTGATGATGCCATTCTCGAGTCGATGCTCTGTCATCTGTCTGGGATGAATTAATTAATAAATAAGTTATACGGCTCCACGTTGAGGGTCGATCGGTTCGTTCTTCTAAGTAAACAGCGTAGTAAAGAGTACAGTAGGAGTAGACCATAGCGTTATGGGAGTAATAATACAGCAACAAACCTCTCTACGCATGCGTCTTTCTGAATCATGGCTGCTATATTTGTTTGGTGTTTTACAAATTACGTTTTATATAGGCCTACATTATATAACACAACTACCGTATATCTTATTCACGCCTTTTTATATACTGACAGAAATCAGGACTTTAGTTATTAAGCCTGTCTGTGGGGTTTCTTTCCATTTCCGAGCTATTTTAATGTTGTTTATTCAGGAATCCATTGGTAGCGGACCAGGCCAGGGGGGGAGGCTGCTAATGTTATGCATGAAATACACTAAAACAGTCTTTCATTTGACAGCAAATGCAATGACAACACAACGATAAAACATATCCACGTAGAGTTATGTTATAATGGGTCATCGTGGGTCTCACAGACGAAGATCTTAGTGGATTTGGGGGACGTGTTTCATTCGCACTGGCACCCTCCGCAGATGGTTTCGTCCAAAAGCTATAAATAGTGCGCGAGGCCGTGCCGTAGCTCGTCCTGTGCGCGTGCAGCCAGCTTTGCGGTTGCTAAGGAGACACGGGAGGGCCAGGTAATGCATCAGTTTGGCTGTGTGTTAGCTATAGTAGTGTGTGGCTGACGTAAACCCTCCGCATCATATAATAAATAGACCTAAACGTGATGGAGTCGCTCGTGTGTATGTTTGTAGATCCGTGCGCTGTTCTGTACAACGGTGTAGCATTGATGACAACACGGTGGGGAAGCAGTAAACAGGCCTTAATGTTGCCACTAGGGCTAGCTATAGCCGATGTAGCTCAGCCCCAGCTAGCTCTGGCTGGGTTGAACGCTATACACAGGGTCAGTTCAGTTCCCACAGGCTGGCTGGGCTGCATCATGATGTCCAGATGCTATGTTAGTTTGTGTCAGCGTCTGGTTTTAGACTAGAGTCTGCACTTCGTTGGAAAAGAACCGTTGGTGCAGATTAACGGTTAACAGTTTTCACACAATTGCTATTTCCTTTTTTCTTTTTCTTTTTTAAGCGATGACAGCTAGTTATCTGATGAAGACAACCTGCAGTGTTCCTGTTTTTTTAGCTTTAACTTGTCGTATGCAAACCTCAAACGGTTTAGCAGTCAGCTAACCTGTTTTTCAGCAAGCATTTAGAATTAACACTGGTTTAATGAGGAAGAGGAGGGGGGGGGGTGTCATTTGACTTGATTGTCACATTCATGGTCGTTTGGCATTAACTTCCCTTTACCTAGTCAGATCAGGTCAAACCCAATGAATGTCCATGAGCTAAACTGCACATTGTACAAGGGTTCAAATCACCTGGCTGACTGACAGATGTGCAAAGATCTTTTGGCTGGTTTAGAATGGATGACACATTTGTTAGCTTAGTTATTGATCATATATGTGTTTATATAAATATATATTTGCAGTCTTTGAAAGTCCCTGCTCTATGAGGGTTATTGGCAAAGAAGGGCTTGGTGTACTGATGATGACAAAGCTAGGCAAGTGGAATCTCATGTGGCAGTATAGGCTACTTGTAACACTAATACTCTAGCAAGCAACATGGTTGCCACATGGAAAAGGCCCAGCCCCAGAGGGCCTCCTCTGACTCTACAGAAAGTTCTGAGGGAAATAAATACCCTCAACGCCTAAAGCATAGCAATGAATAGTCTCAGCTTTGTCATTTAATGTCACCATGGACACCCCTTATAGTTTTACTTTAAGTGTCAAAGGTAAAAGTTGTGTGCCATCATGATTTCCTTAGAGAGCAGTGCAAAGGTTGAAATGAATCGTCAGGATGTTGTGGGGCCAGTGTTAAGTTTGTTTCCTAGGGTGTGTCTTACTTTCACTTACTACTATTAGATCTTGTATAGAAGTCAACTGACGCACGCGGTGACGTGTTTCCATTAAATGCAACTTAAAATGAAATTCAGAAAATGCCACCGTGGGCCTGTGAGGTTGTTTGTCTTTGCGTTGATGCACGTCTTTGTGGTCTGTTGTTCTGTGTCCTGTGCATTCTCCTGTGTCCTGTGCATTCTCCTCTTCACCCTGGCCATTTATTTTAGACCACTTTGGATCCCTGTTGTCCACTTTTTTCCCCTCTTTTGTCTGCCTCGCAGAGCAGCTATGGCATGCTTTCAGCCTCGCTCCCCCTTCATTTTTTTTTTCACACACACTTCCCCCATTCTCCCCCTCTTCCTCTCTCGGTCTCCTTCCCCCTTCCATTCTCCTCTGTCCTAAAGCGAGCGCCAGGCTCCTATCACGTCTTGTAAATTGGACCCACTTGGCTTTCATTGCCGTGGCATTCCCCAAAAGCTTTTCCCTGTGTGCACTGTGTGCGTACTTAAATATCTGAGATGGGCCCTTCTTTATCTGATGGCAATGGTCATACTTTTCATTGAATGTATGCAGTGGAATGTGGAGTGTTTCTTTGTCCTTGGGCCTTGAGCCACCTGTATGCTTTCTGCCTTTTGTAAAAGTGGAACCTATCAAGAGTGCCTCATGTGCACGTGAAAGGCAGAACTTAAATCTGTGCCTTTTTTTT
Organism: Protomyctophum bolini; assembly: GCF_963924005.1. Taxonomy (NCBI): domain Eukaryota; kingdom Metazoa; phylum Chordata; class Actinopteri; order Myctophiformes; family Myctophidae; genus Protomyctophum; species Protomyctophum bolini. The sequence continues at coordinate 34,710,814 of NC_137871.1, forward strand.
AATATAGTAACATTTTTAACCTTCATGTATACTTTATTGCAGGGGGTCTCAACCTGGGGGTCGCGACCCCTTGGGGGGGGGGGGGTTGCCAATGCAACTGAATGCGCCTGGCTGGAAAATGGAAATTTAGAGTTTACATAATACATGCATAAACTTTCCTTAACGATTCAATCTGGTTTCAGTATACTATTTATGATGCATTTTCTATATTAAGGTTATTGTAGTGGTCAATTTGTATTGGGGTGGGGCAGGGGGTCGCAAGGCATGGCCAAAGCATTTCTGGGGGTCCCGAGCCAAAAAGGTTGAGAACCCCTGCTTTATTGCGCCTGACCTTCAAGCTAACAATGTGTTACAGTCTTGGAAGATCGCATATTTCCACATGTCATAATTCCACATGTCTGCATATTAAACAGCAATTAAATATTTTGACATTTGTCATAAAATAAACACACCTGCAACCGATGAAGGGTGTGTTTAATTTCCTTTGGGATTATTATTATTCATGTGTTTTACGTCTTCTACATAGCTCGTCACTAGCATGTCTTAACGTAGCTGCTATGGAAGACAGCCAGAGCCATACATACTGTAAGTTTAGCCACTTTGCTTTTCATACCTGGCTTTCTCCTCCATTATGCCTGTCCTTTCACCAGGAGAAGTGAAGATGACCGTGGCGTTGTGAGAGAGCCAGTCAGTCTGGCTGGTTGAGGTGTGGAGGGGACACCACAGACCTCGCCAGGATCCTGACAGACCCCTGTACCTTTTCCTCCTCCTCACCGTCATCTCTCCCGGGGTCCAGGATCCTGACAGACCCCTGTACCTTTTTTTTCCTCCTCTTCACTCACCGTCATCCCTCCCGGGGTTCAGGATGGTGACTCTCATCACAGAGCAGCTCCGGAAGCAGAGTTTGGAGGAGCACAGCCACAAGGCCTTCTCCTTCAATGTGAATGTGGTGAGTAGAACTTCAGTTCTACAATAATGTCTTCTAAATCTTTAAAAACCTAGGTTTCTATGTCAGTGGTGCTCAAACTTGTTCATGTCAATTGTATGTATTTGGCTGAATGTATATTTCAAAGATTTGTGGCACATTTTCACGATTTTTCAGAAATGGCTCGTATGAGCTTGTAGATTTTTTTTGTAGATTATTTTTCAATGATGTTTAAAACACCAAAAGGGGTTCCTGCCCAGAATGGGTTAAACCACTTACTATGACTACTTTGAAGTATATTACATTTTTAAGTAATCTTTTGTCATTTCAGTCTTTGCCTGCAGTGGGATCCAGCCCTACTATCTCCTGGAGTGCCTATGGATTGACTCCAGGTAAGTCCATGGTTATGAACTGAATATTTTCATTGGCTTCAATATATAGATCCTATCTCAACCTTGGGGAGGGGCAATTCTAAATTATATATTGTCTCTTTATTGTTAATGGCGTTTAATGTTTGTGTTGGCACGTTTTATATCACCATTACATAATCTAATCAACACGAGTTAGACTTTAATATATTAGCTTATTACTACTACATGTTTTATAACTTATCTTGTATTGGCTAGTTATATTGGAATACTGTATTTTGTACTATATTTGTTGGACTTCATTAGCATAGTCTGGCGGAGTATGTCACACCAACATTTCACTGCATATGTGTGACAAATAAAATCTTGGATCTGTCTTCTGGCATTCCCAGAGAGCAGTTTGGCAATGTACCCATCATCCAGGGCCCATCTCCTGGATTCCTCCTCTGGCCTGTCCCCTCTCGACCCCCTAGGGCCCCCTGTCCCAGTTGGAGATTGTCTCTACCGACCTCAAATTCCCAGCACCTCAGTCAGTGACCTGGCCTCCCAGAGCTCCCCACCCCCACCTCCCAAACGTCACTGCCGCTCCCTGTCTGTCCCGGAGGATCTGTCTCGCTGCCGTTCCACCTGGCGCCCCTGTGCCTCCAAGGTGTGGACCCCGGTTAAACGCCGCAGTCAAAGTGGAGGAGTGGCTTGTTTGGCGTCCGGTGCCTGCTCAGGCCCCCTCCGAGGCCCCAGCTCCTCTCTTACGTCCTCGTCCGTGCACTCGTCCTCCAGCCCCACATTCTTTAGCCTGGCACTGTCGTCTGACTCCCCGCTACCCTGGAGCTTTCCCTGGGACCCCTGTGACACGCTGCGGGGGGCCTGCTCCACCTTCTTCCCAGCCCCCTCCTCCTGCTCCTCCTCCCCGGCTCCTCTGGCTTCGTCTCGCTCGCTGCTGCGCAGGCGCTTCTCCCTGTCCCCCGTGCACATCCAGGAGGCGTCTCTGCTCCCCCTGCCTCCGCAACCCTCCCCGGTTTCTGCCCTGATCCCCGGCTGCTGCGCCACGGAGCCCCACGGAGCCCCCTCCCCTTCTCCCACCTCGGCCTGCAGCACGCCGTCTTCCTCTAGACGCGCCCTGCGCCCGGTCCTCCCACGATGCCACTCTCAACCCTGTGACATGCGTAAGCCTCGTCTGAAGAGACGCCATGACCCAGATATTCTACCCTGTCCCCGGCCTGGCCTTGACTTCAGCAAGATGACTCAGGTGAGCATAATGCTGCAGCCAATAGGGGTGCTTATTATTTTAATGTGTATAGTTATTAATATTTGGTCTATATATTTTTTACTTTTACCTTGCCATATTGAATTTTACATGAACTTTATACTTTGAAACCTTTATTTATTCTCGAAAGAGCAATTGATGTTCTCCCTCATTTTCAATGCTGACGAGATTACATACATTATATAAAACAATTAAAGACATGCAGGTATAAAAACAAAACTTCATGTAAGGCAAAGACATATTATATAGACAATGAGACAAAACATAAATTAAAAATGGTTACATATTGAGGTAGGGAGGTTCAAAAGCAGTTTGTTACTTTGTTACTTACTATGTTATGCTCTCAGTTGATTTATAAATTCTATGTATTTACACATTTTTAACTAATGGCATTAATCAATCGGATATTATGGCATGGCTCTGTAGCATGTCCCCACGATTTATGTTTATTTGAGATATTTCAAACAAATTATAATTAATAAAAAGGAAAGATACGCCCGCACACTGATTATATAATCTGCTCGGTACAAGGGTATACATTTATTGAGGGCAACGTTTCAATCCCTACGGACCTTCTTCAGGCAACCAAATTATGACAAATTAGAAACATGTTAGCAGTGTATTTGGTTGCTTTCTGGTAGTTTGCTTTGCCATGAAAACTTGAAAAGCAACTCCACCACCAAGGCCCTTAGTTCCCTGCTTCTGTCCCCACAGTCCCAGTGTGTTTATGTTGGGATCATTAGTGAACAGAACTGGGCCTCTGGTTCCCTGACCTCAACCACAATCAGCCCCCCCCCCGTACCCCACCTACTGTATGAAGCAGCATTGCGCTCACATTCCTGTTTCCATCAGACGAGTCCGGCCTGCATTGGGTTCTGTGGTGTGATGTTAGTACTGGCACTTTCACCCCACTTCCCTGACCCACTGTGTGTTTTTGGGCTGGCCCCTGCATTCCTGTGCATCTGGCCACTGGAGTCTGCTATGCCCGTCGAATATTTCCCCTGAATGCAGCTTTCTAACCCTATTAAAAGAAATGCCACCGCCATTCATGGTAACTTCCTGGTTTGTTTAGTGATGTCATCACCTTTCCTACTCGTTCTTGTTTATGACGTAGGAAAGGCGTTGTGTGGATCTTCTTGTTCTGCTGCTGTGTTGCGACATAAAAGATGGTGCATTTTCAGAAAGGGTCAGCTAGAATACAGTTTCAGAACGGCTGCACATGAACCATAAAAGCTTTGAGCATTCTGATTTCCATGGTAAAGCGATCTACACACTGACTGAATGTGCGTACCATGTGACTCGTCCTTCACATGATGGCCCACACAGCAGTGTGTTGATTCTTAAATGACGTTCAGTATGGTGTCATGGGGACATATCTGGTCACCCTATGATGGTGTGTGCATGGTCTCATGTAACGTCTCTGTGCTTTGCAGATCGGTAGTGGCGGAGCAGGTGGCTGCATGATGCTGGAGCACGTTGCCATGCAGGGGGAGCGGCGATCAGCCTTTTCCCCCGCAGACTTCCTGCTGGGACGGACCAGTATCGTACCGTTGAGTGAAAGTGAGGAGGAGGAGGAAGAAGAGGACAACGTTAAAAGAAAGGGGAGTACGATAGACGGACAAAAGATAGTTTTTGAGAGAGACTGCACAGAACTGGACTTGAACCTTATAGAGGAGAATTGATGCCTCCTCCTTGGTGCTGCTTTGTGTGCTCAAACGGCATTTCTCACCATGTTATTCACACGTAGGCTACGCACACTCTTCTGGCAGAACCCTTGGGAACCTGTTGCCCCTCTGTAGGCAATGAGGCATGCATCAGGGCCCTTCATAATCCCCCCCCCCCCCCCTGCCCCCAAAAATGCCAGAAATTGTCATTTGTCAACACTTCAGCAAATTCATTACTCCCAACATTTCACAAGAATGATGTCATAGTGTCTTCCATCATGACACTCCGTTGGTAAATCCGCACGAGTAAATAAGTGCGTTCACATGCACACAGTATTCTGGCTAATAATCAATATTGCGGTTAAAAGACTCGTTCAGGATAAGCCATTTATTATTATGCATCTGGAACACACACACACACACACACACACACACACACAATATTGTAAATATTGCCATAGAAAACCTTCCAGTAAGCAAAAATGCAATGTTAAGGCAGGTGCAGTATATACATTAATCCCAGCTAATATTTGCATATCTTGTATTTGTCTGTATGGAAATGAGCTTATACAAGTTGTGGTATCTGTATATCTTATGGTGAATTTGGAAAATATGGTGGAGAGAATTTGGGCAAAAGCAACATTCCACATGACAAACATTGGTTTAGGATGTACAGCGCCATTTAGACATCGTCATACAACTGTGTAATCATAGCTCTGAAAATAGCTCTACAAGCTCACAAGGCAATGTGAGCTAATGTAGTTCGTCTGTTTTCACGTTAACATGGCTGTGTTCCCTTAGTCCTAGTCTCGTGTAGCCAGACAACTATTCCACAATCACCGAATGCTATATAGAGTCTGGAACTACACCTCCCGAAATCCGAGTAAGGAAGCTGGCATTTCCGTTCACAAAAAAAATATTTTTAAATATCTTTACATTTAACTTTATAATATCCATTTCTGCTAAGCAGCAAGCTATATATGCTTAGATTATTTATATTTATATTAGGATAAATTTGCACGACTGTAAAGACGAAACGTAAGTGGGGAGGAGGCTTTATCCTTTATCGCTTCTCCAGACTGTGTGATGAAAGCATTTGAAAATTGCAGGAGGAAACATTCTGGCCACATGAGACTACTTTAACCCTAATGCCGAACATGGAGCTGAGGGAACAAGGCTGACCCTGGTCACCCAATGGCTCATTTGGGTGCACATTATGAGCCACAATTTAGACCGACGATTCTACAAATTGTCTTCTAAATCCTGACAGTTTTCTGAAAAACCCATGTTTCTATGTCAGTGGTGCTCAAACTATTTCATGTCAAGGACCCCCAGAATTATCTGTATTTGGCCGCCATCTGAAAATATGTTGTTCCAGGGACCTCCCCAGAAGCAAAGATTTGAGTTAAACGTTCACTGTGAAAGAATAAATATTCAAAGATATGTGCCACATTTTCATGATTTTTCAAAAATGGCAGACCTACAAGCACTCTGTGCCGTGCTATGAGCTGTAGATCTGCTGTTCTTCAATGGCTAAAGTATAATGTAATGCTTAAAACACCAAAAGGGGTTCTCGCCCAGAATGGGTTAAGGCTTTGGCCTCAGCACACCTGCCTTGTGAGTGAAACAAGATGAGTGCCCCCTCCCTTCCGGTCCATCCAATCTGCAGAACATTGTAAAGTATCACTCTCTCTGGTCTGTCAGCTTTTTCTTTTCCATTGCAAATTCTCACATTACACTTTCCCAAATTCACCTTTACATGCAGTATGCAATCACATCATTAAGAAAACTGAAATATGAGAATATGAATCGGCATGTAAACGCTCTCGGTCATTGAAAGCAGATTAAGATTATTCCAAGGGTACATAACATTATATGGCACTTTTCAATGATTGTAAATTAGATTGCTTGTTATGATGCCCCAGTGGACAGGATACATTCCAGAATGTCATAGCAGTTCCTGAAAAGCCAATCCATGTCACCATATTGGATCTTCTACATCTACACCACCCAGTTTGACCCTGTGGAACACCCCAACATCAGTAATGCTTAATTTATAATCAGTCGTACAATGGTGTCGGTCAAATCTGGGTTAAAAGCTTGCTTTTCTTGTATCAAAAGCAAAAACTATTGCAACCCCCCCCCCCCCCCCCTCTGTTCATATTTTCTTTGGTGTGGGAGACTTTTTGTTGCTTGAACATCAACACATCTATTGTCAAAGACTAGTTATATAATATTTTGGATGATATATTAACTTGATCATGCCTTAAGCTTGAAGTACAATGGGTTCCTGATGTTTTAGTGTTCACCTTTCTCAGCCAGACAGTTGTTCCTTCCAAGGAATCATTTGCTATGATTCAGACGCTAATGAACGGGTCACACATGCACTATAACGGACAATTGATTAACTAAATCAATGCTGCAGTTGGCTCCAATAGGGCACAATGTAATAATGTACTGTACAGTGGTTACACATGTGGTGTGTGTGTGTGTGTGTGTGTGTGAGAGTGTGTATGTGTGATTAAAAAAAAAGAAGGAAACAAAAAAAAGCCGGTAGTGATGCAGACTTACAGAGGATTGGTGGCCTTTCGGAAAAGATTTTTAATGTGTTTTCAGATGGAAAAGTTCTTACACAATTTGTGTAATAAAATAAAGTTTAATAGAGTGTTTTTTTGGGGGAGGTTTTTTCAACAAATGTCCTTTATTTAAATCAGGTATTTTTTATTGGAACATTTGGACTAGGGATGAACTGTGCTATGGTTAGTGATAGGTGACACCTAGTGTTTGATTTAGGCATTTAAGTTGCAATGGCCCGGATTGATTCAAAACAATTCTGATAAACTTTAATGTAGATATTGTTTTTAAATTTGCTGATTAGTATAGTAATTTCAGGGAATATATGAAACGCATTCATGGCTGAATTATGACATGTGTACACTTTATTAATCCCACAGGGAAATTCAGTATTGAAGGTTAAATATTCTCATTTTCTTGCAAACCTTTTAGCTGCTTTTAACTTAATGCAATGCTCCACCTTATTAATTATGGTAATTAATCAGTGGTGGAAAGTAACTAACGGTAAGTAGTACTGTACTCGAGTAAAATGTTGGGGTATTTGTACTGGAGTATTTCAATTTCCAGTACCTTTACTTCTACTCCACTTCATCTCAGGTCTAAATATACACTACACTCCACTACATTTATTTGAAAACTTTAGTTACTAGATACTTTGTTGATTTAATTATTACAAAACATACATTAACCTATCCAACCCTATACAGCTGCATCTCAAAGAATTGGAATATTCTGCAAAAGTTTCTTTTCTTCCATAATATACAATTCAAAAAGTGAAACTTTCATATATTCTCAATTTGTTGTGCATAATATATTTAAAACATTTCTTTTTATCTTGATTGTGGCATACAGCCCAGGTTTGCTTTGATAACAGTCGTAAATTCATTTGTATTGTTCAGTCTTATGTCTCGCACCTTACTCTTGACAATACAGCCATGATTCTCTGTGGCGTTCAGGTCAGGTCAGTTGGCTGGTCAGTTAAGCACAGTAATACCGTGGACGATACACCTAGTCTTTTGGCACTGCGGGCAGGTGCCAAATCCAGCTGGAAAGGAAAATCAGCATCTCCATAAAGCGTGTCAACATACAGAAGCACAAAGTGGTCTAACATATCCGGATAAATGGCTGTGTTGACCCTGGACTTGATACAACACAGTAGACCAGCAATGACATGCAGCCACAAAATATAGCTTTTGTTTTTTATAATAAATAAATGCATGAATAATGTGGTGTGGCGTCACTTGTGTGCATGCAGGCCCACCCAGAAGTTCAGTACTGGCTTTGCCACTGATGACACGGCACCCCAAATCATCACTGACAATGAAAATGTAACACTGGACTCAACACAGCCATCTATCAGGATATTTTAGAACACTTTGTGCTGCTGCATGTTGACAAGCTTTATGGAGATTTTCCTTTCAAGCTCGATTTTGCACCTGCCCACAGAGCCAGAACTACTAGTAACTGCTGTACTGACCATGGTAATACTGTGCTTAACTGACCAACCAACTGGCCTAACCTGAAACCCATGGAGAATCTAGGTTGTATTGTCAAGAGGAAGGTCTGAGACATAAGACTCAACAATACAAATTAACTTACGGCTGTTATCAATGCAAACCTGTGCTTTCATAATACATCAACAGTGCGACAGGCTGATCAGCTCTGCATGCCACGCCCCATTGATGAAATTATTTGTTCAAAAGTAGCCCAGACCAAGTATTGACTGCATTTATTAATATACTTTTCAGATGGTCGACATTTCTGGATTTTTAAGATAGGATTTTTTTTCATGCTATAATCAAGATTAAACAAAAAAAGGTGTTAAATATTTCACTTTATGCGCAATGATTTGAGAATATATGAACGTTTCACTTTATGAATTATATTATGGAAGAAAATTAACTTTTGCAGAATATTCTATTTCTTTGAGATGGAGCTTTAGGCCTATACATTTCGGCCATTTGAAAATAGCCAATCAATTTTATTCATGTGAACTGAAAAGGTTTATTTAAAGAATAAAGATCAAGATTTGTGTATATATTTTTTATTTTACAATTGAGGTGCATCGGTCACTGTCGGTCAACATTCCGTTTTCCATGCAGTTGCTCATGCAGTGGACGTAGCCAGGAACCACTCGACTGTGACACTCGGCACAGGACTTCCTGTGAGAACTTTTCCAATCCCCTGTGAAAAGATCGTGTTCTGTAAGGTCACCGGCCCCAATGGCACAGCACAGCCCAGTGTTGAGGTCCCAGCTGACCTGCAAGTTGGACTGGTAGTACTTGTTGGGCCCTTCTTCTTCAGAGTCCAGCAAAAGCAGCCCAATGTCGATCACCACTTGGTTGGTCTCTGGACACACCTCCAGTATGACAGGGTCATAGTCGTCATAGCCACAGACCCGATGGCCCCAGGTACCACTCCTGATCATCTTATGGATGAGAAGGTCATAGTGCAACGTCAACTGCTCCACACACACAGATGGCCTGTTGTGCGAATCTCTGACCGGCAGGAGCTCCCTTCCTGTCAGATCTGTGACGTGGAACAGCGACTCATCAACCTCAAAAGGTATAGCATGGTGCTCCGCTGGCCGTGGGAGGCAGTAGTGCAGGTGTGTGTAGTTGACATAAGTGGGCTCACTGAGACTTGCCTCTTCTTGAGGCGAGGAGGAGAAGGATGAGTATGGGGAGGGGGGTGATGATGATCCGTCTTCCGTGGAAATATAAGAAGGGGAGGACGAGGATGATTCAGATTCTATTTCTTCTGATGGAGGAGGTGCTATTACGGAGCCAAAGATCTTAGGCGACTGGCTATGCTCACCTGCTGGACAGAAGGAGGTGCCACTGGCTATCAGGGATGCTCGGGTGTCCCACAGGATGACCTGGTCCTTTTTCATGGCTGCCTGGAAGCTGAGGGTGCCATCCTCAACTATGTGCTCCACACGGAGCACATAGCCATGCTCGAGACATACCCCTCTACCTGTGTCTGTGGCTATGGTCGATGAGGTTGCTGACGCGATCATAGGACAGCAGTGAGAGCAGGGTGCAGGTGGAGGCTTGGGCATAACGCAGATGAAGATCACGTTCGGGTAGACGCGTGCGTCGGAGCCGAAGATGACAACTTTGGAGTCGTCTCTGGGCCACTCGCACACAGTGAGACGCAGGTCTCCAGTGATTATACGATTGGGATTGGCGTCTACAAAAAGATGCACGCGTTGGGCCTGCCTGAGTTTGCTGTGCACGTTAAACTCCCACCAGTACAGATGGTAGGTCACCATGTTGACGTAACCAACAGCACCCACCCACACCGCATCGTAGTCTTTGGTGTAGGAGAGAACGTATCGGCCACATTTGGTAAACCCAACAAAAGTGTGTCGCTCTCTGTCTTCCTCGGTGACAATGTTCTGCAAGGGGATTCGTACCAGAGCTGGCTGCAGTTCCCTGAACAGGTGTTGAGAAAACTTTCCTGACAGCTTTCCGCGTGCAAGAAGCTTGACGACGTTGTCTTTTTGCACTTTCTGTTTGTTATTATTATCGTCCTTCTCTGACTTGGATCTGAAGGGTGCCATGTTCGAAACACATGTGTTCGTCCTGGAGAGTTGAAGGAGGCTTAACCTCGCCAGGAGGATTTATTGATTGAAGGAGGAGCTATTTGTCTGACGCGGCTGACGCCCCATGCACGTAGCTGCGTGGTAGGCTGTGAGCAGCAAATCAGAAGCAGTGTGATTGATTTATTGAATGATTGATTGATTGATTGATTGAAGTATTTATTAACAGTTTGCAGAATCACAGTACATTTCAAGTACACCTCAATACAAAAACCGTTAACTGTATGTGGATGACCCAATAAAGCACTACACTTATTTTCAAGAGGGTCCACCTTTTTTTATTGAAGGGGCAGCCCCTTGAGATGCATATGTATATAGTATAAATAATAACGTTAAGCACCCTGGTCCCTGAGCTGGAGTCAGGGTGCTAAACGTTGCAATATATACAGGCATATATACACTGTATATATTTTATGTATAGTATAGTATATTATAATTAATATACTAGTATAGTATAGTATATATATAGTATAGTATATTATAAATAATATACTATATAGGGTATTTCTGCATTGCAGTACTGACAGGCCTAGCCTACTTTTAAGTAAAACTTTTCCACCACTGGTAGTGGAAGTGGACACTTCTATGAAAAAACAGGAAATCATCATATAAAGAAAGTAAAGTAAAAAAAGGAAAAAGGAAAAAAAGGGAATAACATGTAGGCCTACAGTATATGGCGAAAGGGTGTGTGTGTGTGTGTGTTGGAGTTGGAGACCTTATTTACGGGGGGCAGTTTGGAATTGGAGCCGTCCGTAGTGTGCCCTTTGAGAGCGGTTTTGAAGGAGTCAAGGGACTCACATGTCTTAATGGCTGTTGGTATTCTGTTTAATACAGTGTTTATACTGCTTTAATTATAAATGTGTGCACTGCTGCCAGTGCTGCGTGTCATTCTGTCGTGGGACCGTGAGTGGGCGCTCCTTCCAGGTCTGATCTTATGATACTTCTCTCTCTCCGCTCCTCTTGACCCCCTGTGGCGTGAACAAGACACTTCCTCTGAGTTTTCTTTTTTTTTTTCGTGATTTCATGGCGATCGGGAGAAGAGAGAGAGAGAGGGAACCACCGAGCGACCCACGCACACGCACGGCACGCACACACCGTTGGTTCCACCACCAGCAGCAGCAGCAGCATTGAGAAACAGTTGGACTAACATCTGGGGTAAATAACAACAACAACATTTACTTCTTCATCTTTTCACGCGCACGACGCGTGCGTTCGTTCATTCATCCCTGCGTGCGTGCACCCAGGATCACGCACGCACCTAGTAAACAACGCCGATTGATTGATTGATCACATCGATCGAGCGTCTCCGCGGTGTCCCGTACTAGTGAACTATTTGGGAGATAACACGCAAACGGGACGAAACGAGCTGCACTCACTCACGAGGAGAGGGTGTCGCTGCTCGCTCAATCTAAAGAGCAGATCTACAAGGCATCGCCGGCGTCGCCCGGCGACGCGGCGATGCCTTGCAGATCTGCTCTCGCGACACCGCCGTACCAACGGAACATACATGAAGCTTAATAACGACGCCGTGCTGCTAACTCGTTAGCATATTCCGCTAACGACCACCAACCACAACGCGTTGGAATTGGAAAACTTCCATTTCAATGTTCATCGGAAGGTTGTTTTGCTGCTGTTGTTGTTTTTACTTGGCTTAAGAGTTTTAGACTAGTTGTTTAAGACATATAAAATAAAGTGTGTTTATGTTGTCGCTGCACGAGCTGCGTTAGCGTCGCTGCTATAGCTAGCTTAGTTGGAAGTTAAAACAAGTTAGAAGTTATTGCGTTAGCCGTTAGCAGTAGTAGTGTAATGTTTTAATATATAATTAAGTAAATGTGAGTTGAGCCTCGAATTAAAACTGTGCCCGTGGCTGTCGTTGTGTAAATGGGGAATGTATATTTGATATGTGTGTATATATATGTATATGCAACACATTTTTAAACTGCTAAAAAGAAGGGATTAGCATTAGCAAGTTTTATAGCTAACGGTAACTAGCCGCTAAAGCTAGCGGTTTCCATTGAGGATGCGAATTGAATTCAGCATCAAAGTATTTTTATTCTTGTTGTGAATAATGATGCACGTTAATGGGGTATTGTTGTTTTATGATGCACGTTGTCGTTTATTGAAGTTATAATTAACATGAACAAATATCAACACTACCAATTGGGCAGCAGCGTTCTGGTTAATTTATACGTCATTTGTCACTTTCGACAAAAATGACGTTTTTCATCTGAAAAAGGTGACTACTCATGACGTCATTAGTCGAGGAGGTGTAAATAAAAATAAAAAAAGTGTATATTAAAGTATGCCATATATACTTATGCTATGAATTGCACTTTTATGAGCAGACTTAAAAGTAAAGTGTGCACAACATGTGGCCCCTGTCTGTCTTTTACTGGTGATAAATACAGCAAAAGCAGTGAAACCAATACATTATAGTAGAAGAGTCTACATTATAGGGAAGTGATTTAATTTTCTGAACTTCAACTTACATGAATGTTCTATTATGTGCCTAATACACTTAATTGTTGTATAGGCATTACTGATTATTTATTAAACTGAAATCTCTGTGTAAATGTTTGAAAGTATTATTAATTTCCACAATATTGTAGTGACCCAGCAAGATGCATCAACAATATTGAGCTAGTTGGGGCCAAAACATTGTGATATTAGATTGTTGCCCAGCCCTCCATTTAAATGTCAAACGTCAAAAACAAATGTCATGTTGAGGACATCTTGCTTTGATGGCAATATTACCAGATTATAATTCAAAATGTCTTACTTTGTTTTCTTTTTCTACAGTACAGATTACTTTCTCAACCTGATTGGTGGAAAGGTCCATACAGAATTGTTCTGCTGGTGAGTGAAAATATTGATGCACTTCGCCATCAGAGTGTGTGTGTGTGTGTGTGTGTGTGTGTGTGTGTGTGTGGGGGGGGGGGGGGGGGGGGGATTTGAATAACTGACTGTTGCGTTGGTTGTCTTGGACATGAATATGTTAGACATTTGCATATAGATTACAGGTATTATTCTATCAACTCTAAACTGACACCACTGCCCAAATTAAGTAATTGCTAATTATTTACATGCACAAGTCGGTACAAAAATGTGCAATATGCCTTACCTTACGTTTTAACAGCGGGCGAACAGCGATAAAAAACCTAGTTGGAGTTCCTGCTGTCATTACCATATATGTCCTCGCTTTGATGCGCATGTAAAATTACTACCGTAAATCAGTGGTTCCCAAACTTTTTCATGTCAAGGTCCCCCAAATTGACACTAATTGGCCCGCGGACCCGCATTTGAAAAGATATGCCAGGGACCCCCATAAGAGAAGATCTTTACGGCTTTAGCAGTGATTCTCAACTATTGTCATTTCAAGGAGCCCCAGGTTTGACCCGAATTAGGCTATGGACCCCCATTTAATGGCATTTCTATCTCTGGGACCCCCAATTAATATTGTAAAATTTTAAGGAAATTTAACTCGAGTGTACAAATGGAACCGTTAGGGTCCATTTGGTTCCATTTGTGCACTCTTGAGTTACAGGCCGGGGCCATTTGGTTCCAAACTACTATTTACCTGGGGACCCCCACTTTGGGAACCACTGCCGTAAATGGTAGTGGAACTAGGAACCAAATTTCGGTGGTATGGTTCCGCGTGGAGGGTAAACAAAGCAACACATGAAATTTGATTTGGCTATCGCCGATGACGATGTCATCCAAAAGATAAAAAAATGTCTTGTTTTTGAACGACGTTCCTCCGCCCACTTTTCGACTGTCCTCTTTTCGCCTGCTGTCTGTCGCCAGTAGTTGCCGCGTCTCATAGACAAATAACGCATTTCTGTAAAATACGCCAGGAGTCGCCTGCTGTTAAAACTCATTGGCAGTAATCATACATTAACCCATTTTGGGCGGGAACCCCTTTTGGTGTTGGCATTATGTTATGCTTTAGCTATTGAAAAATAGCAGATCTACAAGCTTGCATTTCTGCAATTTTTGAAAAATCTAAAAACGACTGACATAGAAACGGCTTTTTCAGAAAACTGTCAGGATGTAGATGTAGAAGACATTTCTTTAATCTGATCTCAGGTCAAAATGGGTTAAAACAAATGATGTATTATTTGCTCATTTGCCCTGATGTTTCTCACTCCCTACTGTGATTCATCTCTCTTTTAGGTGCTGACGGGGGGATCTTTCCTTGTGGTGTATTATTGAAGGAACTCCCTACTACTACTTTTTTTTTTTTTTTTTACTTGCTCTGTCCCGGGTTAAGACTTGTTGTCTATGGCTCTGATGGACAAACACAAAGTCAAGCGGGCAAGATTGGACCGCATCTGTGAAGGTGAGATTGTAAACGCACACACACACACACGCACGCACACACACACACAGGATGTGTTTTTAAGTCTAGGGTAGCCGCAATTTACAACACTATATATTTTTAAATATTAGGTTGAATCTAGAGTTGCAATACCCTCCATTAAAATAGAAATCAGATCTGCTAGTATTAAACACTCTTACCACTCTAAACTGAGATCTCCGTCCTATCAAATAGTTACGCTCGCCAACACGGAGATTAATCAAAATGACAGACTACAGTCTACAGGCTGGGAGCGTCTGTTGGGCAACATTCAATGTCATTTCCGTTTGGCACGTCATCCAAAGTGGTCCCCCTCCATTTTAATGGATTGGATGAAAAATCATAAAACGTGGATAACTCTTGATCTAAATCAGTGCTTCCAATTCTAACCAAAGATTGTGTTTTTGACGGGCCATCGCGGTCCCGTCGCTTGTCTCGTTAGAAGTAATCATACCTCCCGCTGTTGTCGATCACTTCGGGGGTGTTTTGGCTACATCTAGCTACTTCGAGCTCCTTCCAAGATGGCGCGGAGCAACCTTGAAATAGGCTCTGAAGCTGCAAATCGCTGGGCGCCCTGATTTAATGGGCGTTAAGAGTGTTAAACATCGCCAACATTGCAGCTGTAGGGCAAGCTTGAATTATCCTCGATTTTTATGAAACAAACGCTTTGCCGATTGAAAGAGGATAATTCAAGCTTGCCCTACAGCTGCAATGTTGGTGAGTTTGACGTCGTTTAATTCAAGCAGATCGGAAATTTCTATTTGAATCAATGGGCTGTCAATGGAGGGTATTGCAACTCTAGATTCAACCTATAGGACTCTAGGGTATCATATTTAATTATGTTACAAAAAAGTCATTCAAATTTAAATGACATTATGATGTTGATATGCATTTAATTTAAAGTGATGTACTTTTTGAAACAGCATCCAGAATTTCACAATAAGCTTCACGTGGTTAACCACAGTCATATTCAAAGCCAGACTCAATTTCTACGCTTTAAAATTGGGTGTGTAACAGAATCGTTCTGCTTTAAATGGTGCTGCTATGTTTATGTATTTTTTTAACGTTGCCTGCATACTCACTAGGGTGTTATGTTTTAAATAGCTCATGTCTTTCATTTAGCCTTTATAAAATAATACATGTGATACTTGTGTACATTGTTCTGTGGTACCTGGACAAACATCGTTCTGATGCGATTGTTGAATAGAGTCCTGAGTCTTATCGCACTTCCTTCCTCTCTGTCTGTGTGAGGATGGAGGCATTGGAGGGGCTGCATTTTCACTGGGGATTGTTTTTACAAAGGTGCAATGGGTGTTTGAGATTATTATTTTTTTAAGTAAAAGGTAAAAACCTTATCTTGATTGGTGAGATGCTGAAAGGCTTCCAGGATGACTTTGTGATCGATTGGACATCGCAGCAAAGCACATTAAAGTCACAGCATGGATGGCACAATTAGGATGTGTTTTTCTGGAGGGAAAACGACAGTAATTAGTGTGGAGGAGAGTAGACGTAAGATGCAGATGAGAGATAATGGAGAACTAAAATGGAGGGAACTGTCTGGGGAGAGTCCCTGGAGACGGGTTGAGAGGGAGAGGACGAGGTGAAGGGTCGTGGCCGCGGCCACAGGGAAACGGGCCAGCTGTCTCTTTAAAAAACGACAACAGCCCAAACCGCCCTCAGCCGCAGCCTGGCTATGCTAATGAGGTTACTGCTGGTTGGCTGGGCCTCAATGTTAGCTGCCCGTGATTGGAGGCTGGGCCGTGGGGGAGGGGCTGGGTGTGGATGACAGCTGGGAACCAGCCAGCCAAGAACAGTCTGACAGAGAGAGGGAGAAAAAAGAGAGGACGATAGAGGGGAGAGCAAGGCGAGAGTAAGAGAGAGTGAGGAAGACAGGCTGACAGACTTCATAATGCAAGGTTAGGCCCGGTGCTCGTGTTTGTCTTTGAATGTTTTTTGAAGCCATGCTTGTGAACTGACGGGGAGATATGGAGCTTTGGGTGTGGTTGTGTGTGTGCCGTTTCCTTTCTACCCCCCCCACCCCACCCCCATATTGCTTGGCATATATCTTTTCGTCGTAACGGACGGTTACATAGGGAATGAATCAGTGTATTCACGGTTGGGTACTTGGCTCACTCTGTGTGTGTGTGTGTGTGTGTGTGTGTGTGTGTGTGTGTGTGTCTGGGTGGAGTACCGCTGCTTGGTGCATTATCATCAGCCCTGCCCCTCCCCCTCACCTCTCCCTCTTGCTCTTTCTCTCTCTCTCACACACACACACACACACACACACACACACACTCCTCCGACGCGGCCAGAGGGGGAGAGAAAGGAGGAGGGAGGGAAAGAAAGACCGAGGGAGGGAGAATGAATGAAGCACTGAATGAATTGCATTGTGTGCGGCCATGCTTGCTCGTCGTGGGCCTCGAGTACGCCAGTGTCCTTTACTCCGATTACTCAGTGTGTGTGTGTGTGTGTGTGTGTGTGTGTGTGTCTACTCGTAGTATATTTCCAGGGAGCTTTTGTTTTTCCTTTTCTTGAACGGGTAGTCCTGTTTGTTTGGACGTTGTGTGATCGTTCTCTTTGCGGTTTATTCACGTAATGACAGTTACTTCAGCAAGCCTCGGTGTTGGTTCCAGTGGCTTACAGTAGCCTGTTAACCCTGCCAAACCTTCTGTCCAGATATACGGAGTCAGGATGTGGTAAACGGACAAGAGTGCGCCAAATGTGTGCGTTTTTTACGTGATAAGGTTGCATGGCTGTAGAATTTGTGCGTTTTTTGCGTGAGGAAAGGATACATGGCTGTAGAATTGGCGTGCGTTTTTGAGCGAGGAGGATACGTAGCTGTAGAATTGGCGTGCGTTTTTCTTTTAGCCTGAGCAGTATACTATACGTAGCTGTAGAATTAGCATGCGTTTTGTGTTTGTTGGGATTGGGAAATGCTCCCGACGTCAGAGGAAGTAAATATTTGTTTTCAACCCTGCTACCAGGCAGGCAGCTCCCGTCTCACCATTACCTCCTGCCCTCTGTCCAAGTAAATGTCCCCCCCCCCTCCACCATTACCTCCTGCCCTCTGTCCAAGTAAATGTCCCCCCCCCCCCCCCCCCATGCTGGGACACACACCTGTCATGGGGGAGGCACTGTTTGTACGTGTGTTTCTGTTGTGTCCGTGTGTGTGGGAGTGAAAAGTCCTAAGCAAAATAAAATGTGATTTGTCTGCAGTCTGCATTGCCATGTCAGTGGCTATTCCACAATTTACAATTTCTACATTTTTAGTTGAAGCTCTTTAATCCAGAGCGATTTATAGTAAGCAGGAACGACACACAGTAATACATATAGTCATCAAGAATCATTATGCAAGCTAAGAGCCTAGCATCTGTCCTAACAGTAGAATATCTGTACAGTGAAGCTATGAGTACACTATGTCTATGTTTACATTTACCATAACATCCTGGACCTTTTTTTTTAGCTGTGGCATTTATTTATATATAACCTACTATAAAGACATCATAGCAGAAGGGTTATGTTCCCTATATCCTCCAGCTTTGTGTTTTTAGCAGGTGTAAATACACATACTCCTTAAGACGGATGAATTTAGGTCATGACTCTGAACCCCACATGAGCCCTGCTTGCACCAGCCAGCACCTCTCTGAGACCCTCCACCCCTCCCCCAGCTGTAACACTCTACCACCTCTCCTACCCCACCCCCTTTCTGCGCTCGCAGGAGCTCACAGGGCTCATAGTCTGTGTGTCTCTGGTTGATCGACCAGGGCTACGACCACAGCAGCCAGATATGAATATGAAGAGCGTATACTAGGGCTTGGGATGGATCAATAAATACATGCCTGGCAAGGGATAGCGAGAGCGAGGCTATGTCACTTCCTGAAAGGAGCCTCGGTGGAAGAGTTGATGGAGTGTGTTCTGATGCCCCGTTATAGATTCAGTTACACATTACACTTTATGTAACCATAGAAGAACACTCACATGCAGGTGTACAGATGCACACCTGCATGCGCACACACAAAAGCCTGGAGGACCACTTGGCCAGCGGGGGCCCCAAATACATAGACTTTAACCCATTTTGACCTAAGATCAGATTATAAAAATGTCCGTTTTAAAATGACAGTTTTCAGAAAAAGCTAGTTTTATATAGGTATAAAGTGTTATGAAGCAGTGTGTCAACTCGCATACCAATTATTATATTTAAGTGTCATGCCACCTCGTGGCCCATCCCTCATGGGATTATATGATGGTTACAATATTTATAATATACTTTTCTGGTATTGCTGATCATAACAAGATAGATACTGATGAAACTAAACTACACAAAAATGAAAACAAAAACATAGGGTACATATCTCCTACTGTCTGTAGGTCCCAGTCCTTCTCTAAATATTTTGCCAGTTTAAATCTGCCAGTTTATTATATCCTTGTTTAAAAAAAAATGTCATGTCCTAGTCCTTTTCAGTGACCATTTCACTATTTTTGTTTCATACACATCACACCAAAGCCATATTTTGTGGTGTGGTAAGATGCTGTCAGATCTGTCAGATTCACATCATGAGGAGTTGTGAGCTAATCAAACTGCCATTTTCACTATTTTTGAAAGTCTTAGAGGTTGTTTTGTTTCTGAATATCTTCAGGCATATAGAGACACGCCAGGTGGAAAGTACTTTACTTAAAAAATATATATATTCAAAGATTTGTGCCGCATTTTCGCGATAAAAAAGAAATAGCAGACCTACAAGCTACGTAGCACGCCACTCGGTGGCGCGCTACGTAGCTTGTCTTATAGCTTGTCTTATATTATAACATAACGCTTAGTTAAAACACCAAAAGGGGTTCCCGCCCCAAAATGGGTTAAGACCTGGAACGCATTTGAACCATTATATTAAACTTTTGAAAAATTGTGAAAACGTGTGCAAATCTTTCAATATTCTTTCACAGCAAACGTTTTTTGATGGCTGCTAGCCCCTCCTATATGCACAGCTTTGTGTGTGCGTGTGTGCGTGAGCGCGGAATGTGATGTATGATGATAAGAGCGTCCCTCACTTCACAAGTGTGATTTTTAACTTGTATCTTTGCTTCTGGGGGAACAATATCTTTTCAGATGGGGGTCAGTGGCCAATTACATAATTTTTGGGGTCATTGACATGAAATGGTTTGAGAACCACTCGCATAGAAACACGTTTCTTTCAGAATACTGTCAGGATTTAAAAGACGTTTGTAGAATCATGTCCTCAGGTCTTAATGGGTTGACCACTAAGGTGGCTTGTTCCCCTCTGCCCCAGGCATTCGCCCTCCCATCCTGAATGGGCCGATGCACCCGCGACCGCTGGTGGCCCTGCTGGACGGCCGTGACTGCACTGTGGAGATGCCCATCCTCAAAGACGTAGCCACGGTGGCCTTCTGCGATGCCCAGTCTACACAGGAGATTCACGAGAAGGTAAGGTAGCCACGGTGGCCTTCTGCCATGCCCAGTCCACACAGGAGATTCACGAGAAGGTAAGGTAGCCACGGTGGATTTCTGCCATGCCCAGTCCACACAGGAGATTATATCTGCTTTCAGTATTTACGTATTTATGATGTATTTTCTCTAACACATTCAAAAATGGCAAAAACGTTGAACCCCTGATCTAGATGATGCATGACTCCATATTTTGGGCATGGTGTCAGTCATCAACAATAAATGTGAAAACAAAAGCGGCATGGTATTAGTTTCGCTTACTGGCAGCGTACGCAATGAATTTGGCACCGATTCGTCCAGTAGTTTCATGTTTTATGCTCTGATGAAGGCTCTTAGCCCGAAATGCATAAGCGTTAGTATGGTGTGTATGCCAATACAAAGTGGAATTGTGAGTACAGTCCGTAGTCAGAGTGTAGTCCATTGATTTAACATTTTGGATGGGCTACCTTTTTGGGGGATGTATACTGGTTTTGGGGTCTAGCACCCATTGTTGATGCGCAACCTTTTTCTTATTTGGTCCAGTAGTTTATCCCCAGACACACACACACACACACACACACACACACACACACACACACACACACACACACACACGGGGAAAGAACATTCTGAATCTCCCCTCCTGCCTTCAGCCGTGTGGAAATAACTGGGGAAACCTTCCGTTAGTTTTTTACGACATGAGGCCTAGGAGGCCAGCTTGACTTTGTGATTGACTGGCCAAGGGTTTCTGATGAGCAGGGAAGCCACTCAGTAATTTGACCCTGTCTTGTTTTACTTCTTCTCTTTAGTGTACAAGAGTTTCTTACTTCCTAAAATAAGTTGAACCTCACTGTCCACAATGACTCGGTGTCTGTTAATCATTTTTTATAGCTTAACTAAATTTAGGCCCACCAGAAAACCTATATACACACACCCACACATGTAAGTAGCCTTGCAGAGCCATGAGGCCCATAGGGCAGGAGCCTATCTCCTGTTTCTGTAGCGTGAGGCAGCTTGATGTACAAGTACACCCCCTGGACATGACGCTAGTATGTCGCAGGGACTAACCCTCAATCCAACCCTTGATGCTGAGTGTCAAGCAGGGAGGCACTGGGTCCCATTTTTACAGTCTTTTCTTTGGTATGACCCGGCCGGGGATCGGACCCCAACCTCCCAGTCTCAGGGCGGACACTCTAACCACAGGTCCACTGAGCTGGTGGACACACAAAGGTAGTGAAGGAACCCCTTTTGGTGGTTACATACATTATGTTATAATTTAGCTATTGAAAAATAGCAGATCTACTTGTAGGTCTGCTATTTTCAAAAGTCGTTAAAATGTGCCTCAAATCATTATTTAGAAGACGTTTTTTATTTTATTTTATTTTTTTAAACACTTTTTTAAGGTGCATCCAGGCTGTATTGACCTTTATGCCTACTAACTACCATGAGTGGCCTTTATGTTATGTTGAACCACTGTAACTTTATGAAAGTTTAGCTAATTGCATTCAGATGTAATGATGATTGATGATGATGTAAATGATTCCTAATGTGTGTAGGTGCTGAACGAGGCAGTGGGGGCGCTGCTATACCACACCATCACCCTGTCCAGGGACGACCTGGACAAGTTCAAAGGCTTGCGAGTCATCGTCCGAATTGGCTCCGGCTTCGACAACGTAGACATCAAAGCAGCAGCAGAGCTGGGTGAGGCATCAGAAATATAGAAGGGCAAATGTTAAACATGTCCCCCGATAAAGGTCTGAGCGACCGAAGGGCATCTGCATTAAACTATTTAGGCCTGACCTCGAAAAATAATCTTCTAAATCCTCCAGTCTCCTGAAATAAATATTTTCACGGTTTTTCAAAAATAGCAGACCTAGATCTGCTATTTATCAATAGCTAAAGCATAACAATGCTTACACCAAAATGGGTTCCCGCCCAAAATGTGTTAAACTATTTTTGAAGACATTGTAGAGGGTAGGTGAGGTGTGCAAAGGAACCTTTTCTACTAAACATGCCCCCTAAATCAAAGGGTGGTGGGCAAAAAAATTACTTGTTTTCTAAGAAAAACAAAAACATTTAGGTTTTTAGAATCTGCCTCAGCCCTATAAGAGTCTTTGACAGGCTCATGGGTACCACAAGTTAATACTTGCATACTGTCATACTGTAAGGCATATGCGGAAGACGGGTGTTTGACGGAAATGTTGCATTTCAATGACCGTTGAGACGAGACGAGACGAGAGTT
This sequence comes from Protomyctophum bolini, assembly GCF_963924005.1. Taxonomy (NCBI): domain Eukaryota; kingdom Metazoa; phylum Chordata; class Actinopteri; order Myctophiformes; family Myctophidae; genus Protomyctophum; species Protomyctophum bolini. The sequence goes on from NC_137871.1 coordinate 34,733,252, forward strand.
GACACGAAGAACCGTCCAAGTCCATAATTATCCATAATGGATAGAGCTTGACAGATAGATGGAGCTTTCCGGGGAGGTGTCGGAATACTTTTTTGACTCTAATCTGTTCTTCGTCTCAACTCTTCGATGTTCAGCAAGTGTACAACATGTATGACCTTTCTTATATAGTGTACTTGAAGTCCTGACGTCACTCTCTCATCCCCTGGGTTCTTTATTCTCTATGTACATTAATAACATTGGGTCATCTAGAACAGTCTCATAATAATAATAATAATTGTGATGAACCCATTTTGGGCGGGAACCCCTTTTGGTGTTAGCCTTAAGTTATGCTTTAGCTATTGAAAAATAGCATATCTACAAGCTCATAGCGCACCACCGAGTGGCGCTCTATGAGGTTGTAGGTCTGCTATTTTTGAAAAATCAAAGAACCACTGACATAGAAACATAGCTTTTTCAGAAAACTGTCATTTTCAAACAGACATTTTTAGAATCTGATCTCAGGTAAAAATGGGTTTAAAGAACGGGCGGGACATCTGGAAAAGGGCTGAGGCAAGCGTTGCCTAGCAACCGGGCCGAGGCTAATATTTTTTATTTTATCGAGACCTTTTTATAATGATATAAAACACCTTAGAACGACTTGCATCAGACGGGTTTTATTTGATAAGACGTGTTAACTGTCCCTCCCCTCCTGTCCGTCCAGGCATCGCCGTGTGCAACGTGCCAGCGTCCTCGGTGGAGGAGACGGCCGACACGTCGCTCTGTCTGATCCTCAACCTGTACCGACGGGTCACCTGGATGCACCAGGCTCTCCGGGAGGGAACCCGCGCCTCCAGCGTGGAGCAGATCAGAGAGGTGGCGGGCGGCGCTGCCCGCATCCGGGGGGAGACCCTGGGCATCATCGGTCTGGGTGAGTGAGTGAGTGGAGAGGAAGGCTGGGTCAAGATTACAGTATAGAGAGAATGCACATGCACCACTTTACCACTGGGACATGCCAGTGGTCACTCAGTCTTGGAAGCGCTCGTTGAAAATCACTCGACGTCACTCAACCTGCGTGGCCTCAGTTTCTAAATGTCACATAATGCGGGAGGCAACAGGACGTTGTGTTATTGAAATCGAGCACTTTCAAATTGACACTGAAAAATAATCACCGGTATGGAATTCCTTGACAGAATGTAGCTCATGACATGTCTTGTCTACAAAACTTTGCGATGTTTGTGAGTTTAACATTGTTTAATACAATCAGATTAGGACTTTTCAGTTTGGATGTATGGACTAGTCGAGGCCAGAAAGTAGTATTTTGCCAATCGGTAGGGCGTTGCCGCATAACTTCCGGGTACGATGATGTCACGCGCATAGCCTCTACTGGATTTAGTGATTACAACATTAGAGTGACAAACCAATCATAACACTTTGGCAGATTTTTTTTTTTTGCTGCTTTGCTTTGTGTGTGCCACGATGTGTTTCCATTCATACACTCTTGAGTTACAGACTCTGATAAGGGTTCATTTGGTTCAAAGTCATGCGATTTGTCACACACGTTACCGCAGTGAAATTTGTTCTCCGCATTTGACTCATCTCTTGGAGCAGTGAGCCGCAGCTAAGGAGCGGTGAGCTGCTGAATCATTTGATTAGTAGATTTGACCCCCCCAATCCAACCCTTTGATGCTGAGTGCCAAGCAGGGAGGCATTGGGTCCCCGGCTGGTATGACCTCCCAGTTTCAGGGTGGACACTCTAACCACAAGGCCACTGTCTGGTCTATCTATTTTATCATTTAGCTGGGGACCCCCTGGACCTCCCTGAAGGACCCCTGGTGGTCCCCGATCCCACTTTGAAAACCACTGTCCTACACACTGTGTCTGTCTGTGTTCCACGTTGTAACCACTAACCAGTGACATCGGTTCTGTAGCATTCATTTGTTGTTGTCAGTCACTTTAGCAGCCATTGGCATGGTCTGAGGCATCAATATTATTGACAAACTGCGCTCAACTACCTGCTATCTTTGTGAAACCAAAACTGTTGGTCAGATGATCTTTTAACCCATTTAGGCCTGTAGCGGAGTAGCGTGGCACTCCGGTGCCGAGCTTGTAGATCTGATATTTTTCAATAGCTAAAGTATAACATAATGCTTAAAACACCAAAAGGGGTTCCTGCCCAGAATGGATTAAGAAGATGAGCATTTCGGCATGCTCGGCTGTCGGCCTGTTCCTTCTCTCTTCCACTTGCGCAGGGAGCACAGAGGAATTGAGCTCTTTATTACATGTTTTGTGGGTTTTGTATTCAGTTGTTGGGTCTTTCTCGTTTTCAATATATAATAGTCCCATACGGCTGACTGCTTGCTCTGCTCGAGTCTCACTGCAGCTCGACTACTAGTGCTGCTCCGTGCTGCCTGCCGGCTAGCTACGTGCGACTAGCAAACACTGTTATGATCATGTGGCCTCTGCCGCATATTAGTCGCTGTAGTCCTGTAGGGACTTGGGGATCCCGGTCAGAAGATTGGATCGCGGCATCTCTACCCGTGATGTCGTGTGGCAGCCAAGTCTTTAGGACTTTTTTGGTGTGCCCCGTGACTGTGCTGATGATAATATAGACTTTCGAAGGTCAGCCGTGCTGATAGTATGCACTTGAAAGGATAGAGAGGGCTGATTGAAGTAACGTTAACTGTGAATGAGAGAAGCTTTCATTGACCTTTCTTGAGCACATATACTACCCAGTAAAAAGAGAGTCGATGCAAACTTGGCCCAGATTTCTTAACAAGAAACGGCGTATCTCCATCCATTGTGGATCACAGACTTCATGTGGCCACTGAGCCAGCCTGTGACGTCAGTCATCTGATGTATCAGTAATGTAGGCAACCTTTCAGCCCTATCAGAGCTCTATTGACTTGAATTATAAACATTTCAAACAGATTACTCCCATTGCGGGAGGTGTAGTTCCAGACTATGTGGAATAGTTATCTAGCTACGTGAGACTACTCTTATTTTAACACAATGAGCTCCGGGATTTCTTAATAGAGCGAGCAAGATGGATAGAGAATGCAGTAAACTGGGGTTTACTGTTGGGTTCTGTGTGCATTGTCGATGACCTACGTTTTCCGGGACAGTCTTAGCTCGCGCACACAAACGCATCATTTAATAACATCCTACACTCACACACGTTTATTTTATAAATATAAAGTGTTGCGTTCCTTCCCGTGTGTGTGTGGTGTCTCGTGGGGATCCGATGGTAATTCCGACAAAGCATTAGTCCGACATGCAGGAACAACGGTCGGACTTGTGCTCGAACATGCCTAGCTCCCGTGCGGTTACGATTAGGTTAGGGTTTGAGGTAAATTGTCGGTCAGACCAATTATAGTGTCGGAACTAAAGCCTTTACCCTCTCGTAGTCAGACAATCATTCCACAATCTGAGTACTATGTAGAGCCCGCTTTCCCAATGACCATTCATTAAAACGCCTTCCATGCCTGGCCTACGTGAGACTGAGGCTGGGCTGGCAGCAATAAGTGCAGTTCCGCCGTGCCAAAGTATCTACTTCATAACCGCAATTATTGTTTTATTGACATTTATATTCCACAATTTCATAACTCATTTAAGCTTGTAATCCTGGGTCCCAATCCCCCCCTCTGCCAACCTGGTGAAAGCCCCGAACTGAGCTCATGCTTCCTTCAATGCCGTGCCCCTTCTATTATTATTTTTTCTTTCAAACAACTTTTCTTTTTAGGTATCGCTGGGATACCTATCACAGGGATTTATTACCACAATAACAACATATCCATACCGCCCTAGCCACACGATAACAATCGCACACTAGTTTGTGTGCGATTGTGTACGCACAGCACAGCTGCCTGAGTGTGTGTGACAGTGTGTTTTCAAGGACCTTTGGTGTGGTTTTGGCGTAACGTTTAACACGTGCCCGTCATGTCTCTCCTGTGTCCAGGTCGTGTGGTTTTGGCGTAACGTTTAACACGTGCCCGTCATGTCTCTCCTGTGTCCAGGTCGTGTGGTTTTGGCCTAACGTTTAACACGTGCCCGTCATGTCTCTCCTGTGTCCAGGTCGTGTGGTTTTGGCCTAACGTTTAACACGTGCCCGTCATGTCTCTCCTGTGTCCAGGTTGTGTGGTTTTGGCCTAACGTTTAACACGTGCCCGTCATGTCTCTCCTGTGTCCAGGTCGCGTGGGCCAAGCCGTGGCTCTGAGAGCCAAGGCGTTTGGTTTCGGTGTGATCTTCTATGACCCCTACCTGCCCGACGGCGTGGAACGCTCGCTGGGCCTGCAGCGCATGGCTACCCTGCAGGACCTGCTCATCCACTCAGACTGTGTGTCTCTGCACTGCAGCCTCAACGAACACAACCACCACCTCATCAACGACTTCACCATCAAACAGGTACGAACACAACCACCACCTTATCAACCACTTCACCATCAAACGGGAACGGGAGCATGTGTTGTATGGAGAATATAGGTTGCTACCTTCAGGAAGGAGGTATGGTGTACCAGCATACAATTAGGTCAGACTAAAGAGGTCCTTTGTCCACCAGTCAACTGTGAGGCTTAATCAGGAGTTGTAGTAGCCATGGGATAATCTAGGCGGTGGATATTGTTCTTGTCTTCATGTCTTTATGTATGTAAATTGTCTTGTTCTTTGTGTTTGTCAAATGTGTGTGTATATATTCTTCATACTTGGCTGCTAGGTCGCAAGACAAATGTCTGTGTGAACTGACAATAAAGTACTATATCATATCATATCGTACGCATGCATCCATGCATTCCACTGGACTCTCGAGCATCACAATACTGTATTGATTATCTAGCCCTTTGTGTTGACACACATTCACGTGCGTCAACTAAGGCTGCAACAACGAATCGATTAAATCGATAAAAATCGATAATCAAATTCGTTGCCAACGAATTATCTTAGCGATTATTATCGCGGGTGTTTTCCAACATTAAAATGTAACATAAAGCTGCTTTCTTTTTACCGTTCAGTAACGGCACTAGGCTGAACGAACAATATGCAACGGGTCCGTATAAACACAACACAAGATTGTCTTGAACGTGACCGCGCTCCGCATCTACCCCTCTCTCTCCCAACTTCAGTCTCCCCCCTCCCACACACACACACACACACACACACACACAGAGGGAGAGCGTCAGCCAAGTGGCTCTGTGGCTGTGACGCGCTCAAAACAGCTGATCTGCAAACTCATCAACCGGTTGCAAAATGCCCCAAACAGGTCCCAAAACATGTAATTTGTGAGCACGGCCACTGTCCATATTTGTTTGTCTTGTGACAAAGAATGCTCCCCGATGTCTGAATCTGTGAGCTTGCAGGCTGGCTACGACGAGCACTATAGCAGCTTGCTAACGATCGTTAGCTTCTCAAATGTGTTCCACCTGTGTAATCACAGCAGCGCATTGAAGTGGGCACAGGGCAAAAGCAGAATATCTGTGAACGTTTTTGCTTAACAATGATTTATTCAGTGCTGCACTTTGGCAATATGTGATACTAGAGCCTAGACCCTAGAGAACATGCCAATATGGCTGCTAAATAAGAACGGATTCCCCTATCAGCTAGCATGCTACTTGAAACTTGTGTGCACACTGTGTGTGTGTGTGTGTGTGTGTGTGTGTGTGCGTGTGCGTGTGCGTGCGTGTCCACACAGACTGTGTAGGACAGTGGTTCTCATAGTGGGAGTTCTGCAGCTACATTATAGATAGTTAGGAAGTAAACCAAGTGGACCCTAAAGGGTCTGTAACAGAGAGTACAAAAATTGTCAAAATTGATTTTACAATAGAAATTAAAATATAAAAATTGGGGTCCCAGAGATAGAAATGGAAAGAAAGACAGTCAGCTATACACGGTCAACATTACAGTATCATTACAAGTAGGAATGGCAATGAAATCAAATTGGATAAAAAAAGGGGGTAACATATTAATTTTGAAGGAGTATTCATTTTTATTATCTTTATTGTTAGTTACAACATGCCTAAAATAACTTGAAGCTAATTTTTTTAAGTAATTGCAAAAAGGTGCCATAATCCGATTAATCGATTCATCGTTTAAATAATCGGCCGATGAACCGATTATGAAATTAATCGTTAGTTGCAGCCCTAGCGTCAACACATATCTACAATATCGAAAAGTTATTTGGCTACTGGCTAGTAGGTTCATCTTTTATCATATGAGCTGAACATATTAGTCTCAGGATTCCCACAGTCATGGAAAAGGTTTGGAATTTATCAAGACAATTATCTGGACAATTTGTTAATAAAAAAAGTTTTCCAAAACATGTATAACATTACATGAAATATGTTGCGTTATTCACAAATGGCTTGTGTGATTGCAGTGTAATGTGTACCAGTACGTGACAAAAATAACAGATCTACAAGCTCATATTATTGCATTGAATGAAGATTGTTATATAGGCCTGGAAATTGGGTTCAATATTCTGGAAAAGGTTTTGGGCTTTCTACCCAGGTGGAATTCATTAGGTTATATTGTCAGCTCTGTATAAATCTCTTTCTCTCTACGTCGTCCTCAGACGAGCCCTCCATCGTCGTCTCCAGTCATCTCGGTTCTCCATACATCTGGCCAGCTCCTTTGTGCTTTCTCTTTAATGCATTTCAATGGATCATAATACAAATTGTATCGTGATCTATAAGGGGATATGAGTCAATTTATGACCCATGTATACTGTATAGTGTTACATGTTATATTGTGAGGCCCAATCAAACTAATTAAGGCGACACAGTGAACACAGACCCATATAACAACCTCAACATTGCTATATGGGCCACGCTGGAGCAATCGGTAGCGCTGTCGACCTCACAGCTAGAAGGTCCTGGGTTCGATTCCCGCTGTGGGCACTGGCGGCGTGTTCTCTCCTCCACGCCATCAGTACCCATACCATCGGCGGGTTTGGCGAAAGGGCCTTTCTGTGTGTAGTTGTTCTCCCCCGTGTCCCCTAGGCCTAGGTACGCTCACCAAAGACCATGCCGTAATCCTGTTCTCTATACTGCCTCCCCCTGGTCAGTCTGTTGCTCTCCCCAGATTGGCAGAGGGAGTGTAGTATCCAGGATTACACTACTAGACAATTGACACTGTGTGAAAAGATGGGTTACATAAAATGTTATACTTTAGCTATTGAAAAATAGCAGCTCTACAAGCTCGCAGCGCGCCACCGAGTGCCGCTCTACGAACTTGTAGGTCTGCTATTTTTGAAAAATCGTAAAAATGCGGCACAAATCTTTGAATACATTCAAAGATTTGTATCCCTGCTCTTTCAGAGCGAACGTTTTTTATATTTCGACGTCAGGTCTAAATGACTTAATGTCTATTCATCTAAATCACTGTGCGCTGTCCAGTCTCAGTAAACATGTTGCTGCTTTCTGTCCAGTCTCAGTAAACATGCTCTCTGTGCTCTCTAGATGCGCCAGGGAGCCTTCCTGGTGAACAGTCTCAGTAAATATGTTGCTGCTTTCTGTCCAGTCTCAGTAAATATGTTGCCTTCTGTCCAGTCTCAGTAAATATGTTGCTGCTTTCTGTCCAGTCTCAGTAAATATGTTGCTTCACTCTGTGGTCTCTAGATGCGCCAGGGAGCTTTTCTGTCCAGTCTCAGTAAATATGTTGCTTCTCTCTGTGGTCTCTAGATGCGCCAGGGAGCCTTTCTGTCCAGTCTCAGTAAATATGTTGCTGCTTTCTGTCCAGTCTCAGTAAATATGTTGCTTCTCTCTGTGGTCCTTAGATGCGCCAGGGAGCCTTCCTGGTGAACACGTCGAGAGGGGGTCTGGTGGACGAGAAAGCACTGGCTCAGGCCCTGAAGGAGGGCCGGATACGAGGGGCCGCCCTCGACGTACACGAGACGGAGCCCTTCAGGTACGCTGCCTCTTGCATGAAAAATGGTCTACTGACGGCCCGAGGGCCACATGCGGCCCCTACCTTCACTTACCTTCAGAGCCACAGACACGCATGAAACATGGTAGACGGCCCGAGGGCCACATGCGGCCCCTACCTTCACTTTCCTTCAGAGCCACAGACATGCATGAAACATGGTCTACTGACGGCCCGAGGGCCACATGGGGCCCCTACCTTCACTTACCTTCAGAGCCACAGACATGCATGAAACATGGTCTACTGACGGCCCGAGGGCCACATGGGGCCCCTACCTTCACTTACCTTCAGAGCCACAGACATGCATGAAACATGGTCTACTGACGGCCCGAGGGTCACATGGGGCCCCTACCTTCACTTACCTTCAGAGCCACAGACATGCATGAAACATGGTCTACTGACGGCCCGAGGGCCACATGCGGCCCCTAACTTCACTTAATGTGGCCCTCGGGTTAATATCGGAGTACTGATATATTATTGATTTCAGCTTTTACAATTCCAAACATTCAAACATGACCCACTTTATTACTTCAGTCTATATATGTAGTTTAATGACTAGTATTAAAATGTTATTGTCTTTTTTATGTCCAATGTATTTGGTTCATAAAGTTAAACAAGTTAAAACTACCGGTATGCATTTGAAATGATACAAAAGGTCACTTCTAAGGATTCCAATTAAAAAATAGCAAAAATAGCTTTGCCTACATCAGTATATGCAATGTGGCTCTCTGGAGTGAGTGTGGAAATAGTGGCCCTCTCCATCGTCAAAGTTGCCCACCCCTGGTCTAATTATTAGACCATGTTTCATGTTGCCCACCCCTGGTCTAATTAGTAGACCTTGTTTCATGTTGCCCACCCCTGGTGTAATTAGTAGACCTTGTTTCATGTTGCCCACCCCTGGTGTAATTAGTAGACCATGTTTCATGTTGCCCACCCCTGGTCTAATTAGTAGACTATGTTTCATGCAAAGAATTGTGGCAAAGATTTTGAAAAGACAAAAGTGGAATGAAAAATGTATATTAAGGTAGTTCTTCTGACCTTAGCCGTTAATAGAAGATTTGGGAACGCATTGATCACATTAGAAATATCATCAGTTGTGCTGATTAGACTGAGTTTCGTCAGAGCAGCAGCATTATTGGCTTAGAAATAGAACAAAAAGAAGAAAATCAAGGAATAAATTAAATATCCCTCCTGTGTTAACTGCATTGCTGAATAGGATGGGGCTGGTCTACGCAGCAGGTGATACTTGGAGAGACAAATATATTTTCTGAGGTGGTACTTGGTATAAAAAGGTTGAGAACCATACATATTCTTTGGTTTAAAGTACCTTTCTCCTTTCCATGGTGTCCAGCTTTTCAACAGGCCCGCTGAAGGATGCGCCCAACCTGATCTGTACCCCCCACACATCCTGGTACAGCGAGCAGGCTTCTGTAGAGGCACGGGAGGAGGCGGCCAGGGAGGTACGCCGTGCTATCACTGGTAAGACTCTTCCACCAATAGGCAGGAGGCCATGGGACAGTGCCTGCATTTGTACTGTTCTGTCAATTAAATAAATGTTTTACAAAATGTTTGGCTGTTTGATATATTTATATTAATAAAGATCACACCTTTGTGAACTGAGTGGTGCAACTCCATTTGGGGAACTTCCAGACCTCACAGGAACGCACACAGGGTGCCGGCCCAGTTAGTGACACTTGGTGGTGAAAACCAACCAAAAGCTATTTTCGTGCTCGGACCCAGCCAGCCAGGAACACAGCCAGAGACACACATAACTCTGCATAGGAGTGGTTGCACCACTCAAAAATATGTCTAACATCTAACTGGTGAAATGTGTAACACAAGCTGTGGGAGTGTGGCCCAGCTAACGACACTGTCGCTGCACCGTGATATGTTATTAGCTTGTAGATCTGTTCTTTTCGTACCATGACACCTTTGCCTCATCATTGCACCATATGTTATGATTTCTATAGGCCTGGAAACAGGGTAAAATACTTTTGGAAAGGTTTAGAAATATCCTTCCGTGAAAATATGTGGGAAGCCTGTGAGCGTTGCTTGGTAGTCTCATGTGGCCAGACTGTTGCCTTTCATACAGTCTGTAGAACGGAAGCTCTTTCCATGAGTAAGCGATAGAGCTTACAGTAACATGACAGTAACATGTTGTCTCCCTCTGTGTCTGCAGGCCGTATCCCTGACAGTCTAAAGAACTGTGTGAATAAGGAGTACCTGATGGCAGCGTCCCAGTGGCCCAGCATGGAAGCTGCCACCGTTCACCCGGAGCTCAACGGAGCCGCTTACAGGTGAGAGGAGAAACAGAGGACTTTAGTGATGTCTTTGTGAGAGTAATGCATGCAAGCTGCAAAACGCTATAGGGGGCGCAACAATGGGCTCTGTGCACACACGCCATTTTGGAAAGAACTGGAAAGAACTCTATACTTCCTTCACAGGTGTTCAGCGCTGATACTAACGAAGGCTCTGTTCCATTCTGGTCAAACGGAGTCAGGGTGCTGATAATTTGTGTGTGTTGGCTCACTGGAAACACTCTGCTACACCAGTGGGTCTCAAAGTGTCCTTGAGTGGGTTCCAAATGGCCCTGTACGGGTGTGTAACTGACAGTTACAGGTCCATTTGGTTCCATTTGTACACTCAGAGTTACGAAGTTTGAGAACCACTGCATACTAAATGGAGTCTTCAATGTTAATAATAGTATTTGTAGTAGATAACTGTAGCAGCACAATTTGACATGTGCACCCTATGGCCATAATAATAATGAAGTCTGTGTGTTTGACTATGGGTTTGACTGGATTGCGGAATTACTTCAATGACCATAATGCGTTGGTGTACTGCCCCTCCTTGTGGAGAGGGGGGGAGGCTGCATGGAGGTGTCACTTCATTTTCATGAAAAATTTTGGTCATGAACATGGTGTCATAACTAATGTCTAAAAACAGTACACGCACCTAAAGGACCTAAACAACAAAATAAGATCTGGTTGCTTTAGGCCTGTGCTATACCTATATAGATCTTTTGCAAAACGGATATTTTAAATAAATCCCTGCCCATATGACAAAGATATGTGTCCACACACAAACGCAGAAACGCATTGAACACAGGAGAAAATCACTGCAGTAGCAGGTTTCAATTGTAGGCTATTTTGCTTCACACTTGCCAAATACATAGGCCTATCATCTTTTTGAATGAAGGAAATTAATTAAGTACCGCATTTTAAAAGCCACCTAAATTGTGAGTGGAAGTTGAACATGCTTCTTGCATTGTCTGTCAGCATGTCATGCTATGTGCGTGAATCTCCAAACCCCGACACTCGGATCTTCTCTCTCCATATAATTTATTGGGTGTATGAATCAGAATAATATTTTTAGACACTTTATCATTGCTCTGGCAAGTCCTGCACAGATAATAACAGCAGAGTCAGACCTATAGAAGTGTCTCGTCCGCAACTGTCATACATAATGTAGGGCTTGTAGGCTATGAAGGACATTCGGGGACAGCGTTCACGTGCGCACAGGGACAGTGACAAAGGAATGCATGCAGTCAAGGGTGCGCCCATTATTTCCTAAACGGGTGCCATGCGCACGGTGCGCGACTGGACATGACCCACTGTGTACTTTATTCTCACCAACCACGCTATTTAATGCGATTGCATTCACACCCCCCTCTCTCTCTCTCTCTCTCGTCCTCAGACTGTAGTATAGGCTGATATTATTTATATTGGATTGCTCGCTGGTGTCGTGGTGCAGTTGATGCAACAATGATAAGTTACTTATTAACGCAGTGATATAAAAAACATGAACAATCGGATAGATATCTGTGTAGTTTCCATGCAGGCGCAAGCTGCATTTCTCACCTATATTATAGTAAAAATGACGTCATCGTTTCTCAAAAGCTCTGTTTCGCGTGACTACACGTATTCACTGATCCGGATATTTTGGATATTGAATATTTCATTTATCCGTTTCCAAAAACCTCCGTTTTGAGTGGCTGAAAACGCCGTTTGCGTGTGGCTGAAAGGCCCAAACGCACACACAAAAATTGCGTTTGGAAAAAGACCCATATAGGTGTAGCTGTAGCCTAAATCTGGTCCTTTTAATTAGTATCATCGTTAACACCTGCCGGCCTGGAAGTAGGAAGAGTTATTCTGTGTGCATATAGCCCATTGATCGAGCTAAACTATTTAATCAATTATAATAATCAATTTGGGGGGTTTTATTTTTGTTTTTAAATGGTCAAATATAGCCTGATCAACAAGCTCACAACATCATGTGATATGCTACACTTTGTGAGCTTGTTGATCAATGGATCTGATGGATCTAATCGGACTAATTTAGTCCGTTTTAATTTTCTTCCCTGAATGTTTCTGCAGTCTGCACCGATTCGTTGATACAAGTTATTTATAGAAAAAAAATGTAATGTGTTTTTTTTGCGGCTTTTGCCTTTATTTTATATTTTTTATAGAGGGACAGACGGTAGGCTGACAGGAAATGGGGGAGAGAGATGGGGGAGTGACATGCAGTAAAGGCCGTCGGGATCGGGAGTCGAACCCGCGGCACACTGCCAGACTTGGACTACCGTCCAAGGTGCCTGGAGCGCTGAGCCACGGCCCAGGCCGTTATTTATAGAATAATCACTGAGAAAAGAATCGCTAGTTTGCAGCCCTACTGTGTTTATGATGAAAGTAATGCAAGCAGCTAACATATGTGACCAGATTTGACTGAGAGACTGCCATCGCACAAATTACAGCTTTTCACCAGAGGAGAAAAACTTTTTCAAAATTAGTTAATAGCACAGTCAGACTCGTCACATACTAGAGCATGTCTGAAATAAGTGTCAGAGCTGAAATCGACATGTAAATATGAAATAAATGCCCAAACATGTAGCTAGGTGTAATGTTAGAGACCACAGAAGTGAACCTTTCAAGCCTGTTTTCTAGCCCGTTCTCTGCAAGACATTACTCTATAAGCCATATCTCCAAAACTGGTGGGTCAAACTGAACAACCAATATGTCAATTTGAAGCTATGATTCAAAAATTCAAAAACATCCAATGGCAGTCCCTCAGTCAAATTTTGTCACATATATTATTGCAGTAGGTGAAAGTGGGAACAGTTACCGTGGTTTCTAGCTGCCATACTGTAGTGTCATCTCTTTGTGGTGGTTTTCCAGCTGCCATACTGTAGTGTCATCTCTTTGTGGTGGTTTTCCAGCTGCCATACTGTAGTGTCATCTCTTTCTCCAGATTTCCTGCAGGTCTGATCAGCGTGGCAGCAGCAGGGGGTCTCCCAGGGGCCGGGGTGGAGGCCTTGGTGGCGGGCTCCCTGGCACACGGCATCGCCCCGGTCTCCCACCCCCCCCACGCCCCCTCCCCGGGGCAGCCTACTAAAGCTGAGGCCGACAGAGACATCCCCTCCGACCAATAGCCCCCCCACCCAGCCAACACATTCCGTTACTACGCCCTGGAACCCCTCCTCCTCCTCAACCTCCCCTCCCCCCCCTGCCCCGCCCCTCAACCATCCTCCAGCACGTTGACATTGGCGGCACCAGTTTGATCCGGTCTGGTTTGGTTCCACACAGCCCGGTTCCTTTTTCTTCAGACCACATAAACCAGCCCACTCTGCTAGAGTGACCCGTCCAGAGCTTACCCCCCCCCCACACACACACACCCCCCACCACTCACACACCACTGTCAGACAGAAACTCTAGGACACTCATCTCCCTCCTCTCCCCCCCAACCCTTCCCCCCCCCCCCCCCCCCCCCCCACCCCAACGTCAGCAATAACTCTTCTCAAGGATTCAATAATTCAATTGGTTTATTTTCATTAGTATGTTTTTTTTTTTCTCCTTCGGTTTTTTTTGTCGTTTCAATGGAAAAAGAAAAATCTGTTATGGTTGTAGTTTTTCTGAAGCGAGCCTCTTCCTGCTGTTTGGTTCTGGTTCCGACTCGTCTCCAGATACAGTGGCAGTGAGGTCGACCCCCCCCCCCTGTACATTAATGTTCTAATGTTACTGCTCTCTCTCCTCCTTGGCTTCCTGTTTTAGTTTTTTTTCCTTGCCTCTGCCTGTTCTCGCACAGTTGGCAAAATATGTACTTAAAGCAGTGTATCCGGTCTCCCCGACGGTAGGGCTGGCCGATATATATATCGTTATAAATCGAGATGATGATATGAGACTACATGTCGTCCGGGAGTTTTGGATTTTTGTGATCTGGAATAAGTGTCGTCGTTACCTCGTTTTAATCACTCGGGCCTTATTTTATTCATTCAAATGGCTGATCTACAAGCTCACAATACGTCACATCGCAGTGCATTGTCAGATATTTAAATTGGTAGATCCATATATATTTTTTTGCTTTACATTTTTTGAGAAATGAACACGATACGATACATCGAGGTATATTTGGTCAAGCATATTGTGATATTTGATTTCGTCTTAGTGTATCGCCCAGCCCTAACCCCGCCGCCCGCCCCCATCTTTCATCCATCTCTTCCTCACTCCTCTGCCGTGGCCTGCTGGTCGCTCTGCCCAGTCCAGGGGATCCATGATGTCAGTGGCGGTGCTTCTCCGGCCCATTGGAGCACGTTAGGCGACCTCCTCTTCAGCTCGCCTTCTTCTCATCACAGTCAACTCTGTAGACCCTGTGAGAGCCCAGCCTCCCCACCGCAAGTTCACAACAGCCCAGAACTGTTCTGCATCGCCTTTTTGACGATGTAACGTTTGCGAATCTCCTCCACTTAAAGGAAAGAAATTAATGTAAACGTGTCACGCACGCCACGTTCAGCCCAGCCGGGGTTTCATCGTGCCACTTTATAAAAGCATTAACATTTTGTCCACAAAAAAAGAATCTCGTTAGAACAGCCACATCATATCAAACGTTTTGGATCTAAGATGGCTGAAGTGCTGTCTGTCGGTGTGTGAGAGGTGTGTTTCGACACCGCCTCCCCTCCCCTCCCTCCCCATCTGCAGCTCTCCTCTCCCGCTGCACAGACAAACCGCTGCACAGTTTGCCCCTGGCCACCGGAGGGCACCATCTAAACGCTGAGCAGCAGGACAGAGACAGACGGCTGGCTGCACGGTGCATGGCTGCGGTTGGACGATGAGTAATGCGTGTCTCGTTTCAATGAAGCAGAGGTCAAGCTATAGGAGACGCGCTGATGAAGAACACACATTTGAGCCTCCACGCTGACGACATCATATCACACACTGCCGACTTCCAAAAACAACAGGGGCCAGGTGGCTGGGGATAGATCACTGTCTATCTTTTTTAGATCTCCGCTTGTTTTTTTTCTCACTCAATCCAAACCTCTCTCCGCCCCAGCCCTTCCCACCACCAGCATCATACCCCCACCCCTACACCACATCTGCTCCGATGAAACCAGTATGCATCCGCTCGTACAGCAAGGGGATAAATGCAGCTCTGATTCTCTCTGACCACTTGAACCACTAGTGTCCCTGACTGTCCCTATTCTGGCAAAACATATTGGATCTTTAATTGAGCGTTGCTGTGTTTTAGAATGCATTCTGTCCGATTATTTTCCATAAAGTGTCCCCATGACTTGATGAACGGTGGTCTCTGAGGTGTCTGATAAATGACCCTCCCCATGATGCCCCTTTACAGTTTACACTGAAGCTTCAAGTTGATGCCTTCATTTTCAAAGTCATTTCTCTCCCTAGTATTTGTCAAGTCGACGAGCAGGCAAATGGTTTGATAAACACGCTTGGATGAATTGACTCCAAATCTGGTCTGTGGCAGAATATTCTGTGCATTGATTAGAACAAGCCGCAGCGCTACTTTCTTTCTCCCTTTTTTATATACATTTGAATACCCTCGCACTTTAAAAGAGGATGTTCAAAATGAAGTGAGATATCCCCCCCCCCCCCCCCCCCCCCCCCGGACAATTTAGTATATTATAGGGTTCATGTGGTTAAGAGCTTGGGGATAAGGGTTCTTGCATGCTGGCTTTGTTAATAACGGTGTGTTGGGTTGGTGTTTGTTCCTCCCCTGCTGTGATAACAAGCTGTTGTCTTTCCAAAGGAGAGTCCCTTAGGAGTATAACTGTTAACGCCGTGGCCCTGGTGTGTGAAGGGAAGACCTTTATAGTACCTCAGTAACAGATATTGAATGTAAACGTGCATACCCGTTTTTGTTTTGTTTTTTTTGTACAGATTTTCTAGAGACTTCTTTGCTATTCCTGACCAGAAGGGTTGTGAAATCGTAGCATCGATTTATTGAGATTAAAAAAGGAAAAAAGAAAAAAAACTCCCCCGACGTGATTTTGATTTGAGACAATTTTGCCAGACTTGCAGTAGTAGTAGTAGTAGTAGTAGTAGGGCCACTGATGGATCCTCAGCTTCAGAACACAGAACATGCGTCTTATCTCTTTGATCCTCAGCTTCAGAACACAGAACATGCGTCTTATCTCTTTGATCCTCAGCTTCAGAACACCAGAACATGCTTCTTATCTCTTTGCCTTGAATACTTTTGACATGTTTTTCGGACCCTCGTTTCTTTCATTGTGGGAATAAATTAAAAAAGAAAAAAAAAGCACAGTGCTTCCCCCATGACAGAAAACATGTGACCCTGACACACTGATCAGTCTCGTATCGACCTCCTACATCTTACCGGCCAATGGAAAACGGGAGTTCAATAAAAGGGGCGTGCTCTGATAGTAATCTTTTCTAGAACGATTTAGATGTAGATGCGTTTTCTTTCTTTTTGTTTTTGTTTTTTACCCCCTGATGTCATGCTGCTCTATCTTTTAGTGCATGTAAGTTTTTAGGGGAAAATGCTATCGGCTTAAAGAATCTGTCATCTTGTTGTCCCCCCCCCCCCCCACCAACTCCTCCCCAGCCCCAGTGCTTAAACTCCCCCCGAGTTGCCATTTTGTGGTGGTCAGTTTCCAGTGATGTACAGTCCCCCAAACCCTGCCCCCCCACCCAGAGTCTATGAGTGACACAGGGCGTGTCTGTGTCCAGAGATGTTAGGCTCTCCTTGTCATGTGATGAGTATATATTTTTAAAAATAACCCCCATAGTTTGGATTATGAGCAAAATAGTGATCTTAAATTTGCTGTTGATAACTATGATGAAATGTTTTCTCTTTTTTTCGTTTGTTTTTTTCCCTTTCAGTTCAGCAGTGCACTGTGTAATGAAAAAAAAAGAGAAAAAAAACTTCTGTTTTATTGTAGAATTTCATTTTTTATGGATTTTTGCTATCTGTGTTCTACATGTTGTACTGAAACATTTCAGAGAAAATCGGAGGTCCCTCGTCCTTTTTACGATGTTTTCTTTACTTTTGTTTTCGCGTCTTATATATATATATATATATATATATATATATAATAGTATAGCTGCCCCATCCGATTTGCTATCCCTCTGGGCCTTATCTCTCCTAGCTATTATAGAAAGTCGCCATGGAAACACTCACTGCCTTAACTACAGTTGACCACAAGTAGGCGGAGACACAGCGTTCAGACGAAAGCGCTCAGGGTTTGAGGCCCTAAACTCCGCCGCAAAGCAGACCCCACCACCACCGACCCTCCCTCCATCCCCCCGCCCCCCCTGCAAGACCGAAATCAAAAGCCTTTCATGGGTCTCTTCTGTTCTGAGTGGAGTCATGCTTTAGGCTGATGCGCCGACGGTCCAGTTTTTTGCGAACACGAAGCCAGTGTAATTTCCTAGTGCGCGCAGAAGAGGGGTTGCCTTTTTGAGTTCAGCCAAAGCGGTTCCGCGTCCGTCCGTCTGCCTGACCCACTAGTGTGTATATGCACGTATACAGCAGATGTGACGAAATGGGGAAACCTGGGGTTGTACAGTCACACAAAAAAAAAACTGCAGCTGATATTTCACCCCGCCTCATGCATCTTTTCATGGACCCCGCCGGGCCAGAGCCTCGAGGGAGGGGGTGGGGGGATGCACAGCGGGCAGTGGTGGGCGTCTTGTCAAAGAACGGGAAAAAAAAAAAAACATTAATGGACAGAATTGGTCACTTCTCTCTCTCTCTCAGGGTTCAAATGCACACATATCCTCCTGCAGTCCGTGCTCTGTCTCTAGACCTGTACCCCCCTCCCACCCCCCGCGCCCAGCCCGTTCAGTGTCCCATCCTCAGAATGTAGAACAGAACCCCCCCCCCCCCCAACACCTTCCAGAACCCGATCTCTCCCTTCGTTCGACACAGTGAGTTCTGTTATTTTGTTTTAAGTTTTCTTTCTTCGGCACTGACGTCTAACCATCTAACAAAGAATGAATGAGTGAATGAATGTTTGAAGGGTGACTGTGTGTTTGTGTGTGTAACGTTGAAATTGGGAAATGTATTTTTACAACATGTGAACATGGTTTTTTTCTTTTTCTTCTCCACTCACTCTCGTGAATTAATTGACTTTTTTTTTTGTTTTTCTTTCACCAGACTGCAAAAACCACAAAAAAGAGAAAAAAATCTCCTGTAACTAGGCTCTTAAGCTTTATTTTTGTTTTTGTTTACTTTTTTTATTAGAAACAATCATGTTTGTGATGGTAACTTCCGATGGTAAACTCCACACCGTATTTTAATAAAATCTTAAAAAGTATCTTTGTTCCCTTTTTTTATTTTAAAGCTGCAGTATGTCCTACTTTAGCACCAGGTGCCCTGCGACGAGCCCCCCATGCAGAACGCCTGGACAACGTTGAAGCTGCTGGCCCTACTGGTCAAAGCTGGTACTGCAGACGGGGGGGAAATTCATGTCTGAGCAAGAGAGGTCTTTGAGGTGACCTAGAGGTAGACCACAAGAGCAGCGCGAGAGGTACTCTCATGGGAGCCAGCCAATTATATCGAGCCAACGGAGGTACTTCCAAGGTTAATTAAATATGCTTAGGAAGCGAAGACCGTACGGTGGACTCCATGTTGCTTCCTGGAAGGATCGAAACATGCGCAATTGAGACCAAGGAAGCTGAACGCTGGAAGTGTTGGCTGCATATAGCCCATTGCGCATGTTTCTTTTTTTCCAGGGAGCAACATGGAGTCCACCGTACGGTCTTCACTTCCTATTTCCTAACCTTATTTAATTAACCTTGGGGTACTTCCCGGAAGGGTCCTTCAAAACTGAGCAACTTCCATTGAAATGAAACGCTGGGGGCGGGGCTGTCGCTCCTGGGCCACGCTCTAGTTTATATATACAGTAACTATGCCCTGCGCTAGCGCCAACATTTCTACTGTTCAGCTATAACGGACACGGGACAGCCTTTTCTTTTTTTGGGTGCGACGATAAATTGCATAATTTGATATTCATGCAATGCCACTTCTAACTGATCTGAAGTTCTCAATGGAAGAGCATGTAGTCCAGCTACAACCACTGCAGTATGGCATATTAAACATATACCATAGATAGATTGATACAAACGCTCTATGGGTTGCAGGTTTAAGAGAGGCGGTACGCAGGTGGGTCTCTGGACCTTGGAGCCCCATGGAACCATTCAACTATGAGGCTTTGGTTTTGTCTTCCTTGATGTCTCTTTGTTTTCATAAACCGTTTCTATCGAAGTGGCATCACGTTAATGCCAGGGCTCCTTTTGCTTAACCCATTCTGAACGGGAACCCGTTTTGGTGTTAGCATCATGTTGTGCTTTAGCTATTGAAAAATAGCAGATCTACAAGCTCATAGCGCGCCACCGAGTGGCGCGCTACGAGCTTGTAGGTCTGCTATTTTTGAAAAATCGAAGAACGACTGACATTTTTAGAATCTGATCTCAGGTCAGAATGGGTTAATCAGACACAGTGTGTGTCCAGTGGAAACCTCATATGAATCTGATCTCAGGTCAGAATGGCTTAAACAGTGTAATTGGCATCACGTTTACCTTGTCTTAAACAGTGTAATTGGCATCACGTTTACCTTGTCTTAAACAGTGTAATTGGCATCACGTTTTTGTCTTAATAACGCTGTTTATGTTGCATCTGTAGTGATTGCTGTGTAAACACGTGTGTTTCTGGGTAACTGTGTAATCTGATGGTCCAGATGTGATGCCAGTCTCTCTCTCCCATTATCCTCCATCCACACGCAGCCTGAGGTTGTTTACAAAACCTTGTTTTCCAGATTGCTTACACAACCCATATTTGTGTTCCTAGTTTTTATAAGGGCCCAGAGATGATGCGATGCCAGGAGGAGCTTTACGAGTGGGCAGGGACGTGCACACATGGACATCAAAGGGGGCTTCAGGGCAGCCCCCCCCTGTCCTTTTTACCCATCTGCAAAGCAACTGCCCTCTCCAGACCACGAATGCAGCATTTACTATACAGTGAAAGAAATTCAAATGCCACTCCTTTCCATAAACTTCATAAAGTCTCCTGAACTTGAACACAGTATAACAAATCTATTTGGAAATCCATGTCGATGTCGTACACACCACATCTCCACTAGCTAAAGAGTGTTGGGTTGTGCACCCGAAAATAGCTGATCTACAAGCTCTCAACGCGTTGCGTAACTTGCGTTGCCCTCTACCACTCTCTGCTCGCCCCTGTGAGTGGGCAGGTAAGGCGGGGGGGGTTCAGGGAGGGAGGTGGGGGGGTACAGAGACCCCTCAAGGGTAGAAAAAGGAGGGTGGGGGAATACCAGCCCCAAAATTGCTTCCACGTGAACGTTACTAGACGGTGGGTGTGGGGGTTGTCTACTCTGCAAATGGGAGTGTATTGAGGAGCCTTTTGACCACATTACCCCTCGGCCTCTCTATTTTGGACACCCCCCAAAAGATGAGATCTACAAGCTCACAATGCTGCTCACAGTGTTGCCATTTGTTGTATGACAAAGTATAGGGTTAAAGTGGTTAATAGGTGAAACATTATGTAGGGCTATTTGATTTAGCATAAACTATCAATTACACCATAAAGAATCATCTATTCTATTCTAATACTGTGGCACAATAATACATTGAGCATCAGTTATTGTTGTGCCACAATATTTTAGGGATGTAATCTCTAGGATGTGCAGCAGGCAGAGGCGGTGAGAAGTTTGTACTTTGTTTGAAATCTACAATCCATGACTTGGTTTTACAGAATATAACCGACCTGTAAAGATGCGTAAACTACTGTCTACAGCACATCTCCAGTGGTTTGAGCAGTGGTCTCTCTACTTATCCATTGAGAAATGTCCAGCCAGGGCTGTGTAAACTCGGTAAACTGTGGGCATCACGTGTGTAGATTGTGTGTGTGTGTATGATACTTTATGGAGTTTATGCATTTGTGGCGCCCCCTATGGGCAGAGAGGTGACGGTGCTTTAGGTAGGTGTGTTCCACAGAGGCCTGTCCAATGTGTGGTTGGTTGGTTGGGTGTTGCATTCATAATGTATGACATTTTATTGGAAGAAATGGGCACTTTCCACACAAAAAAAAAAAGAAGCAAATTACAGGTGTAGAGCAGGCGTGAATTCCGTTTGTGTCTGAGCATAGGCATGGTAACGCCCTGTCTGCCTCTGATTGACCTACCGACACTGCCCGTCTTGAATTATTTATTTCTCAATCCACGGAGGACAGTCAAGACGGGCACTCGGGCAGTGTCAGTAGATCGCAGGCAGGCGGGGCGTTACCATGCCTATGCTGGGACACACACAAGATCCACGCGTAGAGCAGTGGTTCATAAGTTTCATAACCTCAGCCTGATGGCCTAAAAGTCGAATAGCTCCCCTGAGTCATGGGGGACAAATTTGCAATTTGGTGAAGAAAACAAGTCCTGTTACAATATGATTAATTCACTGAAAGTCACCAATGCTGGAACGTAACAGTCAAGACGACAGTCGTTGGTTTCTGTAATCAGTTCTGTAATCACCAGTTCAGTTCCAGGACGAGTAGTTTACATAACAGGCCTGTGTTTGAGAGAGAGAGAGATGGAGGCCCACAGTGTTTGTGAGAGAGAGAGATAGAGAGAGGGAGAGGGATGGAGGCCCACAGTGTTTGTGAGAGAGAGAGATAGAGAGAGGGAGAGGGATGGAGGCCCACAGTGTTTGTGAGAGAGAGAGATAGAGAGAGAGAGAGAGATGGAGGCCCACAGTGTTTGTGTGAGAGAGAGAGAGAGAGAGAGAGAGATAGAGAGAGGGAGAGGGATGGAGGCCCACAGTGTTTGTGAGAGAGAGAGAGGGAGAGGGATGGAGGCCCACAGAGAGAGAGATGGAAGCCCACAGCGCAAACGGCATTTTAACAGGCGACAGACCTGATCCACAAGACTCTACTCTGCTTCCCAATTCCCATCGGGAAGGTTCGGTTGTGCAACAAGAAGACACAGCATGGCACCGTCCAGCTGCCCAGCCCCCATGCTGGGCAGATAGAGGTGTGTGTGTGTGTGTGCATGGAGGGGATTTCACTGCTTAAGTTAACGAGTGTCTCCGATAAGATCTGGGAACACGTCGTCCATCCAACCTGTAGAACAGACGTTTGACTCACCAATTCCCTCAGCGCTCGTTCAGAGCCAACAATTTACGGCGTTGGTTATGACTTCTGGGTCGGAGCTGCTTCGTTGGGTAACGAGTTTGTTCTACTGAGTAGGTCGCAAAGGAGAAAAACAGCCCCTAAACTAGGCTGTGGTGGGTCAGGCAAGAGGTCTGACTGAAGTGTCCTAGCTTTAACGTTTAGAAGAGTAGTTTGACAGGAGAGGAAAATGTCACTGTGTGTGTGTGTGTGTGTGTGTGTGTGTGTGTGTGTGTGCGCGTGCGTGTGCGTGCACATGGTTCTGTATGATGCATTAGTCCCCGGTGACAGCCCATCCCCGTTGAGGAGCTGGGGCTCCTGTAGCAACCCAAAGGTTCCATCCATGGTCAAAATATTTACCTCCGGCTTCTCTCCTGCACTAAATCTGTGTCCAGTCGCTGGACGACGACCACCGAGTTGCGTCACCTCTCTCTCGCCCGGCGCCTCGCCGGCAGTGATAATTTATAAAGTGGACTGACTGGATATCAAAAGAATACGATCACAACAATGTTTTGAATACTCGTCGTGTCCCCGGCAGCATAACAACTGAATACTCATCGTGTCCCCGGCAACAACTCGCCATCTGCAATTATTTGCCTCGTCCCGTGAGTCTTTCCATTCTGTCTTCCCATCCTTCCCATCCTTCCCGTGCTCTTCCCTAATATGGTAACGAGATGGACGGGAGAATGTTCTCCATCTGTTCATCAGAGAGGGAGAGAGAGAGAGTAGAGTGCCCCTACTTCTTCTTCCAACGCTGAACGATGTGTGCGTGACGAAGAGACTCCTGCTGCGGGCTGGAAGGGTGGCACAGGCCCAAATGGACCACGCACGTCTCTCCTGGGGGCTGGAAGGGGTGGCACGGGCCCAAATGGACCACGCACGCCTCTCCTGGGGGCTGGAAGGGTGGCACACGCCCAAATGGACCACTCACGTCTCTCCTGGGGGCTGGAAGGGTGGCACGTGCAAAAATGGACCACTCACGTCTCTCCTGGGGGCTGGAAGGGTGGCACGGGGCCAAATGGACCACTCACGTCTCTCCTGGGGGCTGGAAGGGTGGCACGGGGCCAGACGGACCACTCACCTCTCTCTCTCTCTCTCTCCTTTACTCTCTTGGCCGGCGGAACCCACGGTCTGATTGACGGGAGGAAAAGCTTCCAGCGAGCGTCTGAGACTTATTTGCGTCAGCCTGGCAACATGGAGGCTGGAGCTCCACTTTGCTTGGCACTCTTACCCGTCTTTCTGGCACTCGTTCAGCAGAGTCTCGATAACTGGCGTGCAGATGTGCATTTCTCAAAAGCAGGCCTGAGTGGGGGGTGGATCGGTTCCTGTAAGTGTGTGTGTGTGTGCGTGTGTGTGCATAGGTCTCTATGAATGCCAGGGTCAGTGGCTATATGTGATTGAGCTTAACCATCATGTACTGTATGTATTCAACCTTACATTCCATGCACATGTGAAATGCTGATGCACGTCTTCATGTGTTTTAGGGCCTGTTGCGCGTTGACGTTTCACGTCCAATGTGAGTCAATCTGGACTGGAAGCTCATGTCATTAATCAGTAGCCGGTGAAGAGGAAGTCTGGGTTTCCCGTAACCTACTTTCGGCTGCACCGACAGACAGACAGATGGGTACAGACAGACAGACAGACAGACGGTTACAGACATTGGAACCCGGTGCCGAAGAGACAGACACACGGAATGACTGGGGAAGTTCTGGAAGGGAATCGGAGGAGACAGAAAGCGAGTGAGCAACAGCAGTGAGCTGTATAGACTGAGGAGAGGCACGTTTAACGTATACATTGCATAGCGGTGAGGCTTGGAGAGGAGAGGGAGACGGAGGCCTGTCGCTGGTGAGGCTTGGAGAGGAGAGGGAGACGGAGGCCTGTCGCTGGTGAGGCTTGGAGAGGAGAGGGAGACGGAGGCCTGTCGCTGGTGAGGCTTGGAGAGGAGAGGGAGACGGAGGCCTGTCGCTGGTGAGGCTTGGAGAGGAGAGGGAGACGGAGGCCTGTCGCTACTGAGGCTTGGAGAGGAGAGGGAGACGGAGGCCTGTCGCTGGTGAGGCTTGGAGAGGAGAGGGAGACGGAGGCCTGTCAGTGGTGAGGCTTGGAGAGGAGAGGGAGACGGAGGCTTGTCGCTGGTGCTCCATCCTCATTACGTGTCCATCCTAGGAGGTTCACAGTGGGCCAGCCAGTGAAGAATGAGGCCCTGCTGTCGGGTTTAAGCGTTGTTGCTCATATCCCAGGCATCGGTTAATCCTAGCCAGATAGATGTGATGGCTACAGCGCTGGATCGGGGCAAAGGAATTTCACAATTACATACGTCTTGGCTCGTGGCCAAGGGGGGGAGGTGTGTGTGTGTGTGTGTGTGTGTGTGTGTGTGTGTGTGTGTGTCTGTGTGTGAAAAGAAAACAGTCAAAAGTCATCTGTCTAGTAAGTCTCTTGTGTCATGGATGTTCATGTTAAAATGTAACGTAATGAAAAACCTCTGAGAAGAAGTTGATGGAGGACACACACACATACACGAACATATTGTGCTGTACTGTGCACACACACACACACACACACACACACTAACATGCTCTCCTTTCCTGACCTGAGGAAATCACAGCTGGCTCAGCCTTGTGGAGGAAGAGGCCGTTTGAAGTGAGCCCAGTCAGCAGATTGATGGTGGAACTGAAAGATCTTCCTGCTCTTTCCATCCAGGCTCCTCGTCAGACCCATGTCTACTGTCCAGGTAGACATGATTATTACATTATTCACCCCCGCCCCCCCCCCCCCCCCCCCCTGCACAGTAACGGCTATATCTGCACCACTCCCCCCCCCCCCCCCCCATCCCCATTATCTGTTTCCTAGGACTAGGAGTGTTAGGTCAGTGTAAACACAAACATTGACGACAACAGTGAGGACGCAAATTGTGATTGGTCGGAATGAGATGATTATAAGAGCGCCCCTTGATTTTTGACTCTTTTGAAAACCCTTTAGAAATACTTTAAATGGCCGCTCTACAAGCTCACAACGTGTCGATGTAAGATCGGCAAGCTGAACTATCAAATGTTTTTTTTTTTAGAAATGGCCAAATACGTTTTAAGGATAAGGGGCCTATGAAATCCTGATTGTGTGCCGATTGTGACTCTCGGTGGTGCATTTGTTTTCTGTGCCCTCCGGAGTCCAAACTGGCAGCCGGCCGCCGGCCGGAGGTTTTACGTGGTGCTCATCATTGTGCTGCTGCTGCCGGCACGTCATTACTCAGCAACTCTACACCTCTTTGGAGGCCGTATAAACGGCATGGCGGTACAGTCAGTAAATCCGTGGAAGGATTCTTGTGCTGAGTGCAGGAACGCCGGGCTGACGCTAAGAGAAGCCAACATGGTGTTGATTACCTTGTCAGCAATATGAAGGGGAGGTTGCTGAGTTTACACACCCTGCATCCAATGTGCGTACACAAGGGGGAGAGAAAGTAAAGAGAGAGAGAGAGAGAGAGAGAGAGGGAAGGAAGGGGAGATATACTGTAGGAGCGAGGAGGGGGCTGCTCATTGCCTTTCCATACAAGGAGAGGTAGGGGGAGGAGAGAGAGAGAGAAGAGAGGTTGACAGATTTGGAGAGAGAGAGAGAGAGAGAGAGAGAGATAGAGAGAGCACGCAGTGGAGTTTGACACAGATTTGGAAAGAGACAGACAGAGGAGAGAGCTAGAGAGCGCAGTGGAGTTTGACACAGATTTGGAGAGAGACAGAGAGATAGATGAGAGAGAGAGAGAGAGAGAGAGAGAGTGCAGTGGAGTTTGATACAGATTTGGAGAGGGAGCGACACACAGACTGCACCAGAACAGAGTGACTGAAGTTGCTGTGGCGTGGAACTGACTGACTGACTTGATTGATTGACTGACAGATCCAGTGCAGGTAAGACCCACAGAGCCTCATTCATTCATTCATTGTGCCTCTGTAAGACACACAGAGCCTCATTCATTCATTCATTCATGCATCCATACTCTGTCAAATGTGAGTAAGAGTGCACAATAGCTGCATGATGATCTTTGGCTTTCTCTGCAGTACTTGAATAACTGTAGTAATCAGTGCAGTGCCTTCACGTTGCCCTTGAATAGATTTGGCGTATACTTTTAATGAAACAAAGATTTGATTTGTCACATACTCGTGGCATGAGAAAGACGTGTGTATATCTGAATAATTGTAACTGTATGAAATGGTGTCATATAATCCCATGAGGGACGGGCCACGAGGTGGCATGACACTTCAATAAAGTCATTCATTCATTCATTCAGAACAGTGAAATATGCTACAAGAAATGTCCAGCATTTTTAATTCACTCTTTATTTTATCTTCAAAAATATAATATATGCCGGTAATAAAATAAAATAAAAAAAGTTATAAAGGCTTTCTAATGATTAAGTCAGTAGCCTTGTAAGTAATAAAGTGTAACTGTAGAAAACATAAAAATACAGAGAACAGGCTAAGAATATACAGACAATAATGGATGAATGAAATCAGTAGGCTAATGGCTTTTGTGGAAACTGTTGGCAGCGCTCTGACAATCTGCCTGTACTGTTCATCATTAAGATTTCATCATTTATCTGGAATGGTTTTCCTCATAGATTTTATTTTGTCTACAATTTCACGGCTATAGTTTCACCTGTGCAACTCTTGGTGTCATGGATTTATCATTAATAATGCATCATTTATCATAATATTTATTATTATTATAATACTGCCTGATTTCTGAAGATCTACAAGCCCTCAAAGCATCGCAATTTGATGTGACGTGAGCTTGTGTGTCAGCTATTTTCAGGCTGCAAGTAACAGTCGTACGACTAAAGTATATAAACTGGGGCCTAACATGAAGACGGAGTCACTGTCCTTCCTGTTTGGCCGAGGTTGATGTACAACAATAACAGTGTGGCGGTGAATGCTTCAGCATATGGGCCCGTCCCAAAGTCATCCCCGCACACACTACAGCATATGGGCCCGGCCCAAAGCCCTGGGTGCATGCCGCTGATCCCCGCACACACTTCTCCCCGGCTCACGTTCCGCTCCTCTCTGCCCACACTGTCGTCAGAGTGGTTTTCCATCAGCCCGCAGCATGTCAAACACCCAGAGCTCTGTGACCTCCGTTGGTATGCTGGACATGTCTGTCTGTCTGTGTCGGTCTGTCGGTGTGACTGGGTTTGTGTTTACATATCAAAGAGAAAGGAGATGTGTTTGTTGGGAGAGACTGTGTGTGTGTGTGTGTGTGTGTGTGTGTGCAATGTGAATGAATGGTATTTATTTAAGCAATCACAGCCCTATATTTTCAGCAGTGTCACGCGGCGAAAACTTGTATATATTACTAAATATATGTCCCTTATCCTCTTTCAGAATTTATTTCAAGAAAGCAGCATTTAAATTCACCTCCCTTGAGTCCCTATAGCCTTTATACAATTGAAAAAAGGGGGGAATGCCTACTGTGTGTGTGTGTGTGTGTGTGTGGTGAATAAATGGTGCGTTTATATAGCGCATTTATCCAAGGCGCTTCACATAGATTGTGCATTACATTCATACACCGATGGCGGCGGAAACCATGCAAGGCACCAACCAGCACACCAGGAGCAATTAGGGTTTCAGTGTCTTGCTCAAGGACACTTTGACACTAACTATGGGGGAGCCCACAGGGTTCGAACTGGGAACCTTGTGGTTGCCATCCAGCCACTCTAACCCTGAGCCACGTGTGTGTGTGCGCGCATGGACGTGTGAGTGAGTGCGTGCGTGCGTGATTACTGTATGCCTGTGCAAAGTGTGCTAGTATGCCAGGCCAGCATGTATGAGTTTAGATGTGTGTGTGTGTGACTGTGTGTGTGTGTGTGTATTATCCCTGCATGAGTCTGTTGTAATTATAGAGTGGAATTCATCCATATGGCTGCAGCAGTCTGGCACCAAGCCACGCCCCCTCGTTTTATTGTGTCTCGTGCCTCCCGAGACAGCCGGGGGAAAACTGCTGTGTTTGTCTTGTCAGCTCTTTATGGGTATGCTGGCTTGATGAGAATTAATATACTCTGTGTGTGTGTGTGTGTGTGTGTGTGTGTGTGTGTGTGTGTGTGTGTGTGTGTGTTCTGAGAGAAACAGAGACTGAGAGAAAGTTAATTCACTATTGTTTTACATGAACTCAGCCACACAGTGGAAGACATTGTCTTGGTGTTAATCATTAATGCATAATATAACCCTCAAAGTTTGGGACCCCCCGTGGAGGCCTATAGGACGCATAGGGAATACCGTTGATTTCCCCAGAGTGCCTTAAGTTTATATCAACGACCATAAATAAAAGTGCTTATCTCTTTGCAACTATTAGCCCCCTAAAAACTGTGAGTGGTCCTGAAAGAGCCCTACTACTCCCCACCCCACTCCACCCACACACTGTTATCGATGAGCTGGTTAGTGACATCTGACACCCAACATACTACAACCCACCGTCAGCCACAGGCTCGGTGTGTAGCCAGTCGCATAGCGTCGCACAGGTTAACCAAGAAACAGCCAATCTATAAGGGCCCATTCATACTCCTATGTTACCGCTGTTTCGGCGCTGTAGTGCCGAAATGATTTCGGCTCGTCAGAATCTTTCAGTAGCACCGAAGAGTCGACTTTAGGACGATACCTGCCCCCCCCCCCCCGAACCTCAAATGACGTCACATTGTAGGCTCTACAGAGCCGAACCGACTTTTATTCGGCTCTAAAATAGGAGTATGAATCGGCCCTAAGCATGCAACGTGTAATGAAGTGATGTACGTGCTGTGAGCTTGTGCAATGGTCTGTTGTAAATATCGGCGTAGATATGTATGTGGTTAACCCATTTGGACTTGAGCTCGATTCTACAAAATGTCTTCTAGATTGTGACAGTTTTCTGGAAAAACCTATGGTTCTATGTCAGTGGTACTATTTCATTTAAAACCTATGGTTCTATGTCAGTGGTACTATTTCATTTAAAACCTATGGTTCTATGTCAGTGGTACTATTTCATTTAAATTAAAAACCTATGGTTCTATGTTAGTGGTACTATTTCATTTAAAAACCTATGGTTCTATGTCAGTGGTACTATTTCATTTAAATTACCGGTATATGTATTTGGCCTCTGACCCACATCTGAAAATATGTTGTTCAAGGGACCCCCCCAGAAGCAAAGATTTGAGTTCAAAAACGTTCGCTCTGAAAGAATATATAGTCCAAATTTGCGCCACATTTTCAAGATTTTTCTAAAATAGCAAATCTAAAAGCTCGTAGCGCAGCACTCGTTGCCGCACTATGAGCTTGTAGATCTGCTATTTTTCAATAGCTAAAGTATAACACAATGCTTAAAACACCAAAAGTGGTTCCCGCCCCACTGACGAAGGACCCAGGAGGACCCAACCTTTTGCTGGTCACTCTGAGCACTGAGCACTTGATGAACATCTAAAAATAACAGCAAATTCTATTTTCTTAAGTCTCTGTCTGACGAGTCTTCCGTAATAGTTTATGTGGCGAGCAAGTCTTTTTCTGTCCGTTTTCCTTCAAGCTAGAGCCATGAAATGATATGTGATGACATTGACAGAAGAGGGCTGTGCGTGTGCGTGCGTGCGTGCGCGTGTGTATTTTCAGTGTGCTTGTGTGTATTTATTTATAAGGAACAATGATGCTTCATGGCTATAACATGATGTTTCCATCAGTTACCATTGGTTACCATAGTAGCTGCAGAATGCAGATAGTTAAAAATGGCCGTCAACACTCATACATATGTATGCATGCAAGAAGGAACGTATACATACACACAGACATGCATCCACACACACACAAGGTGTGTGAGCACGTACGCACGCATGCACACAAACACACTCATACTACGGTTCACCACCCAGTGCGCATATCGGTCATATCTCAACATTGTCCGTTTAGGAATCTATTTCCAGAGGAGGTCAGATGATATTACACTTCCAATATAGCTCCAAAAGTCAACTCTGCCATTTTTCTGGGCACAGCCTGATATGTCATTGTGCATGTAATCCATTCCCTGTCTCCCCTAAACTTATATTATTAACCCATTCTGACCTGAGATCAGATTCATACGAGGTTTCCACTGGACAACACACTGGTCTGATTATAACCCAATCTGACCCGAAATCAGATTCTAAAAATGTCAGTCGTTCTTCGAATTTTTCAAAAATAGCAGACCTACAAGCTCGTATCGCGCCACTCGGTGGCGCGATATGAGCTTGTAGATCTGCTATTTTTCAATAGCTAAAGCATAACATGATGCCAACACCAAAATGGGTGCCCGGTCAGAATGGGTTAACCACTGCCAAGTTTAACAGGCCACCATAAAAATACCTTGTGTATATTGGAGGTGCACAGTTGCCTGGCTTTGATCTCACAGCTCAGTAAAGCCTGGTTTATACTTCGTTGCACGCCGGTATACTGTGCAGCTAAATTAGCAGATCTACAAGCTCACTGTGCATAACAGCGTTGTGATCATATTGATACGTTATTTTACACTATTTGCAAACAATTACTATGAATGGTTGCATGGAAATATTTCAATATTAATGCAAATATATTTTAAACGCCTGTACATTGTCAATCAAATCATCATCATCCTTTTTCGACCGCGGTCGAGATCATGGATTTCACAATGCCACGCCAGACTTCCCGGTCCTTCATTGCCATCCCCGGTTCCTGCTTACTGTCATTACTAGCGATGACATCAGGGAACGACAGTTTTCTTCCTTCTGGTCTGCTTTGAGGCAGGACTCCAGAGAAGAAGGGAAGATGTATAACCTCATTGTCAGCTCTGTAGCAGTGGCCGGAAAACTGTGTTCTACTGGATCAGACTAGTGAAGAAACACGGGGAAGGTTGCAGTATATTAGAGAAGTCGATGGGTGGCTCTTCCAAGAGAGATTTTGCACTCTCATTAGAAGGTAGTGTAGGTGCCATCCAGCCGTTTCTCTCATTTCTTTGAAATTGTCCATGTCTCGGAGCCATAGAGTAGAATCGACTTGACGGTCGTCCTATATATTTTTTACTTTGAACCTCTTACTACGCTGGGATGACCAGATCTTATGCATGTCGTCATTGCAGGTTGACCAGGCCATACCCTTCCTAGTTTGAAAGTCCTTTTGGGACTATTTGAAGATACTATATATGAACCCAAATACTTGTAGTCATCAACCTGTTTCAAAGGAGTGTTAAGTGTTTTAACGTGGTTATTGTTGGATTTGCATATATTCAGTTTCTGTCTCGTTGAGATAAAGACCAACACAGTTGGAGGCCTGCTCAAGAGACTGAAGGAGAGCCTGAGCCTGATAAGCGCGATGTCATCAGCCAAAACAGTGTCCGTTAGGTCAATCAAATAACTTTATTGACAGTGCACCAGTTGGTGTCTTTCTTGACACTAGGGCAGGCCTTCTCAATGGAAGAGTTAGACGACCTCCAACCACAGCAAATGTGCAAGTTGTTATTGTATTAACATACCGTACAGATTGGTTAAAATCTTGTTTTACCTATTACAATAAGTTATTTTGTTTCTTCAGCTGATTGTGGTTTGAAACTGAATTTCCTAAGAGTATACTCTTCAGATAGTCTTTCTATGTAAATTGGCTCGTGTACATCCATAATCCATAATTGGTTGATCATGTTATGAATTGTATTTGAGCCTTGCTCTTTACACAGGTGGCTGGCCAGGAGTCTAGCTGCTTTTGGACCTGATTCATAAGATTTATGAATCTTTCTGTTAGTTGTTTTTTTTCGTACACTGCATCTCCTCCGAGGTTCTCATGTTTCCTCTCCCATCGTTTCCTTAATTTGTTGTAATACCAACGGATCTTCTGTGTTTTTATGTTTTGTCTCTGGTTTTACTTTGTGCTTTTATATGGCTTAGCTGGGGTGTTTTTCTGTGATGTTGTCAGGGCGATCAGCTTTCCTTCCACACATTGCTGCCTTCATAACATCCCACAGTATTGCAGGGTCCACATTCCACATCATTCTCTTCTTTACACCTTTTATGTCTATCCCTTATCTGTTCCATATTTTGGCCGTATTATTCAAAATTCCCCCATTGAGACATGCTGTATTAGTTTTTCTACTATTTGGGTGTGTTGTCAAGCCAATTACATTGTGCTTGTGACCCTGTGACTTTCACCAGTACTAATTAAAAAAAGTAATAATTTGTGGACTAGACAAAGGGAGATACTAAATAGTTTATACAGTCCCTTTCTAGAGGGCGAGGTTTTCTCCAAACATCTCCTATCCCATCCCATTTCCTGCACTGTTGCATTTCCTGTAGCTTGATCAGATGCATCTTGCGTCTTGAGGCTTGCAGTATCAAAATAATGTATCATGACCACATTACAGTCCCATATCCAGAGAAAAATATAACGCAAACCTCCATTATTTGGAATTGGAACTTTATAAACCAAAATTCTAGAACAAATCGGGGGCTCGCGAGTCGCAACTCACGTTTGTGTGTGTGTGTGTGTCATATACATTGATCAGTGTCATTATAACTTTGTTGTTTAACTTTCTTTGAATGATTGTATACCTCTCCTCTTTGTCCCTGACTTCTTTATGGAATTCAAATTGGACTGAGAGGCAATTAGGATAGCCAAGGATTGACACTTTTTATAGTTTGTATATTATATTAAGCTATAAAATGTGTAGTGTAGTGCTCAGATTATGCTCAGATTATTTTCAGCTTGTTGATAATAATTAAAAAAAACAATGATTGGATACTAGTGTAAAATAGCATATAGTGTTACAATGGCGATCATACCCCAGAGAAGAACGCTCCAATAGGATACGTCTCTATCTGCAGACAGACCCTTTCTCCGAGATGATCTATTTCCCTGAGTTATGTCCTTTCACACACAGGTGCAGAACAGCACCGTCAGCAGGCTCAGCTACCTGTCGGCTCGGCTGTATCGTCTTTTACCGGAGACGTGAGGCAATGCTAAGCAATCTGATTAGTCGCGGCTCCGATTTACTGTATGTCCAAACAAAGTCTTCAGCATTGATCAAATATGATTTAGCCCAATATATACCAGACTTGAGTCGAAAGAGATTCTCAACCACTTAAATATTAACGTTAATTGTCTCGGCGTCATTAATTTGCGTTTCTCCTCTCCTCTATTCATTCAGTCTAGTCTTGTTGGCCTGGATTAGATAGAGTTTATCAGAAAGTGTTTGATACATTTCCTGCTGATACGTTTTCTTTGAATTCTTTAAGTTTGTGTAAGTCTACTTAATTTTCCTGCTAAAGATCTTTCAGTTCCTTCTTGTTATTCTCATCCCTGAACTCACGTATTTGCTTACTGACATATTGTTGGGCACTGAGCACATGGTTTCAGCTGTCATTTGCTTCCCCACTCGTTCCAATAGTTATTTAGTTAGTTAGTTAGTTAGTTAGTTTCATTTATTGTCCACGTGTGTAAATTTGTCTTCGGTCTCAACAGTATAAAACAAACCGTTGCAACAACAATTAATTATTTTCTCATAGCAATAAAGTACAGGACAATAGTGGCAAATTCATTGGAAAAACAACAAATCTAGCGAGACATGGTATCATTTAGTGCCTTAAAGATAGCAATGATTTGATTTTTTTACTTGCTATTGGCAGACAATGCGTTCCTGAAACACATTACAGTAAAAGGGAGTGGTTTTCACTCAACATATCTTGTGTCTTTTCTGACACACATGGTTCAGTGTGTTCAGAGGGAGAGAGTCACACTTCACTGGAAATAGGTTGCCATGTTCTGTTATTTTAATTCTGCAATGCCCATAAAACAGCACCGTAAATCACAGACACCATGCAGGCACATGCATACATAGACAGACATCAAAGGGGGCTTCAGCCCCTGCCCTTTTACCCGTCTGTAATACAAGTAACTGCCCTCTCCGCTCCAGACTCCATGAATGCAGCACTTATAATGGTGAGAGAAATGCACATGCCCTCCCTTTCCATGGCGTATACGTAACATACCCGAAGGCAGCGTTAATTGCTTTTTTTCCCTCCGAACTCTCCTGACCTTGAACGCAGCATTTTGCATTGAAATACCTTGTTAAGAAATCCATGTCGCATGTCACATATCTCCAATATGGGGTTAGTGCTCCGGAAATATTTTTACAATATATATTTTGGGCCAAAAATGCCCTTTTTTGGGAATTTCATCAGTGAGATGAGTGGAGAAGGGTGGAGAAGGGAAGCATTGAGATGCGTGTATATGGGTGGAGAAGGGAAGCATTGAGATTAGTGTTTATGGGTGGAGAAGTGAAGCATTGAGATGAGTGTTTATGGGTGGAGAAGTGAAGCATTGAGATGCGTGTATATGGGTGGAGAAGGGAAGCATTGAGATGCGTGTATATGGGTGGAGAGGTTAAGCATTGAGATGAGTGGAGAAGGGTGGAGAAGTGAGGCATTGAGATGAGTGTATATGGGTGGAGAAGGGAAGCATTGAGATGCGTGTATATGGGTGGAGAAGGGAAGCATTGAGATGCGTGTATATGGGTGGAGAAGGGAAGCATTGAGATGCGTGTATATGGGTGGAGAAGGGAAGCATTGAGATTAGTGTTTATGGGTGGAGAAGTGAAGCATTGAGATGAGTGTTTATGGGTGGAGAAGTGAAGCATTGAGATGCGTGTATATGGGTGGAGAAGGGAAGCATTGAGATGCGTGTATATGGGTGGAGAAGGGAAGCATTGAGATGCGTGTATATGGGTGGAGAAGGGAAGCATTGAGATGCGTGTATATGGGTGGAGAAGGGAAGCATTGAGATTAGTGTTTATGGGTGGAGAAGTGAAGCATTGAGATGAGTGTTTATGGGTGGAGAAGTGAAGCATTGAGATGCGTGTATATGGGTGGAGAAGGGAAGCATTGAGATGCGTGTATATGGGTGGAGAAGGGAAGCATTGAGATGAGCATTCGACTGGAGAAGGGATCATTGAGGTTGCAGACTAGACAGAGTGGAGGAGTTGGAGGTTGCATGGAGGAGAGAATGACAGGCCTAAAGGCCTAACCCTAACCCCAACCTGAATATTTTCCTAATCGTAAGCCTAACTGTAAAAGAAAAGAAAAAACTTTTTTTAACCACAAAACAACTGTTTCTCTTACAGAGGACCAGGAAAAATGTACTCGCATGTCTATTTCTCAAGTCAGACTATACTTGTGGGGACATCTGCTCCTCACAAGCATCTAGTAAAACAACGCACGCACGCATGCACACATGGACACACACACACACACACACACACACACACACACGTCACACACTGAGTCTGACTCAGCAGCTGGTGGTCAGTGAATGGTCAGTCAGTGAGGTCAGTAGTAGAAGCACCCCAGACCAGATTTATATCTGTCCGTGACTTGGTGTTGTTTTATTTTAGGGTGGCTTAGTACCAGACATTACCGCGACAGCGACGAATGCTAACGGTTATGCACTTCAGCCGCAGGGTTGGCTCCGGACCAACGCGCATCGCCCATCCTGTGGGGAATAGGAGGGTTTTTTAAACGGGAGGAGGCTTGAAAGGTCAACGGGTTCAATAAACCATTGTCTCGGAGCATAAGATAGCATGGAGCTGCTGTGATATCAGGGCAGTGATGACATGGAGTTTCCAACCAAACCCTGCCTGGGATTCCAAAACGTGGTAGTTTAGTTTATCTCTTCTTATCTCTGTTTTGTGCTTTTTATTGTTGTTGTTGGGGTTTTTTCCGCCATCGTGAGCAGCATTGATTTGTCTGTTGTTAAATTGTTTTAACCCAGTTAGGACGTAAACGCATCTGCGTCGCTTTAGCATTTAACCACTTTTAACCATTATTTTAAACTTCAGCTGTTGAAAAATAGCAGATCTCTAAGCTCATAGCGCTCTGCACCAAGTGCAAATTCAATATATATAATTCTTTCAATATACATTCGTTCACAGCAAACGTTTTCAACTCGTATCTTTGCGTGTGGGAGGTCCCTGGAACAACATATGTTCAGACGGGGGTCGGCGACCAATTACATATAACTTTTGGGGTCCTTGACATGAAATACTTTGAGGACCACTCACATTTTGTAGAATCTGGCTTCAGTCCTAAATGAGTTAATCAAACCAAGGTCTGTTTGATGATCATGTTATTATCGCTTCAGCCGTAAATGTCATTACCTTGAGTAGGACTAGCCAGGATGAACGTAGTAAAGCAACGCGGTTTACAGTTGTCTTAGAACAGCTACAGGGCGTTGTTAGGCACGAGAAAAAACTATCCGTTGTTCTAAAATCACCCGTGAACCACGGCCTTGCATGGCATACAGTATGCCGTTTATAAACTGGCTAACAAATACAGCAACATTAATATATTAAACCAGTTTTTCAACAATTTCAGTATAGTTTCACTACAATAATGTTTCAAGAGAGTTCTCCATGATTGCCTCAATAAAGCTTGATAAAAAAACCCCCCAAAAAACAACATTTTAATCTAGAAGCTGAAATAACTTAATCAATATTGAGCAACTTAATGGCATATTCCTCTCCTAACATTAAGTTAAGTTGAGCTTATAGGACTAAATTGTACAAGGGATTGTACTATCTATTCTAGTCCTATAAGCTCAATGTAAGCTCTTTATTTTCCCCCACAAACAAAATCTGACACTTCTGAAGCAATATGTTTGGCACAGTATAATCCTGATGTAATGTGGTCACAGATGTGTGTTTATGAATCATTTTACAGCATCTTTGAGCACGGCTCAATCATAATTAAGGACTGGTGTGGATTACTTATACAACCCCCCTCTGTTGTCTGGTTGCAGCATGTGCTCATCCTCTGTTGTCTCTCACAGATGACGTCCTCAGAGTGCCTGTCCGGCGGCTGGTTGCAGCATGTGCTCATCGTGCTCCTGAAGTTCTCCCTGTTCTCCGCCGGCCCGATCCGACCCATGGACGGGACAGAGTGCACGGCCCGGGGTCCCGCCTCCTACATCCTGGTCTTCACGGGTCACTGGAGCCCGCAGACCTTCCCCAAGCAGTATCCTCTGTTCCGACCTCCCGCCCAGTGGTCCAAGCTCATCGGTAAGAGCAAACTTACTTATACGTATACGTCTGAAACCCCTACTGGGGTGTATAGGCCCTACTGAAACCCCTACTGGGGTGTATAGGCCCTACTGAAACCCCTACTGGGGTAGTCTGAAAACCCACCTTTTCAGACTCCATCACGGCCCATAGCACTTACCCTACCCCCTTAGATAGCATTTCTGTTAGATAGCATTTGATACAGATTTATAGCATGTTATGTAGACAGCACTATAATTGCATTGTATATAGTCATAGCACGTCATAGTACATATGTATAGCATAGTATAGTATATATGTATAGTTTATATGTATAGTTTCATTATATAGATATTCCACTGTTACGTTCTTAGCTTACGCATGTTTCATGATAAATGCTTTTTATGTGATTTTATGTGATGTATGATGCTTTTTAGTTCTTGCTTAATGTAAATCGCTCAGGATTAAGAGCGTCTGTAAATGCCTGAATTGTAAATTGTGTATAGGCCCTACTAAAACCCATACTGGGGTGTATAGGCCTGGGGTACTAGGGTGTATATGCCGTCGACAAGAGCAAAGGAACACTTTAAATCCAATTCATCTTCATCTACAATGTTTTTGTGGGGTCGCTCCAGGTGGCTCACCCCTTTGGTAAGAGCAAATACCACATCATAAAGAAGGGCCGCTGGCCTCGGTTCAAATGCAATCAGAGGCTCTTTTGCTGCATCATCATCCCCTTCTCTTTACTTGACTTTGGCTGAATGTTCTTGGCGTTCAGAGAGCACCCAAAGGACCGGAGCCATATTGAATTCAGTCAAAGATATATATATATATATATATATATATATATATATATATAAAGATGTATGCGGTGATCAGTGGAGGTGTTCACGTTTTCCATGTGAAAGCACTTAGAACGGATTCAACTGGGTCAACAGGGCTGTATGAAGGGGACGGGATAGGTTATATTCCCCACGTCCTGGTGAAATAAAAGGTTCTTCAGGGTTTGGCTTGGACTGCAGCAACATTCAGCCTTAACTTAACTTAACTCAGGTCAGGGTTTGGCTTGGACTGTAGCAACATTCAGCTCAACATTCAGCCTTAACTCAGCCTTAACATTCAGCTTTAACTCAGGTCAGGCTTTTCCCACCTCATCATGTGTGTGAGTCTGATCTGCTGTGGACCTTCCTTTCACACAGCAGCCGCACGCACATACGCACGCACACACAGGGGCAAGGGAAGGGACTTTAATGAGGAAAGCAGTGAGGAGTGAGGAAGGCTAAATGCTACCAGATGAAGCAGGGCGGAGACCCCACCGGCTCTCTCTCTCTCTCTCCCCCCCATTCCTCTCCAATCGTATCTCTAATAACTTCTCAAGTTATGTCTTTCTTCCACACTTTCCCACACTTTACCAGGGCTCGCCACAGTGTTGATGGCGGGGAGGCTGCAGTGAGTAGAGGGTTCTGAGGGGGGCTGCACGCAGTGCACGGGAGAGCAGAGGGTTCTGAGGGTTCTGAGGGGGATGAGGTTCTGAGGAGGCTGCAAGGGAGAGCAGAGGGTTCTGAAGGGGGTTGCCCAGGAGAGCAGGGTTCTGAGGGTTCTGAGGAGGCTGCACGGGAGAGCAGAGGGTTCTGAATGGGCTGCACGGGAGAGCAGAGGGTTCTGAAGGGGCTGCACAGGAGAGCAGGCCTGATGAGGTGATGATCGTCCGGGGTGTGGTGAGGTCAACGATTCAGTGGCCCTCTCCTCACCTCTCTGCTGAGGTGAATGACAGATGTTTATATAGGATATATAGGATAACCCTAACGAGGGCCACATGTCCAAACGCCTCAGTGTTTACAACACAAATACTGGCGACTGTTGCTGGAATTTGTTCGCGTGTGTGCGTGCGTGCGTGTGTGCATGCGTGCGTTTCATTCTGTAAGTGTCTGGTGCATCACTGTCTGTGGCCACTGCGGTTTTGTCAGGTTTCCAGCTCTCCCCGGTCACGGCCTGTTGTCCTGCCATCGGGTCACACGGCCTGTTGTCCTGCCATCGGGTCACAGCCTGTTGTCCTGCCATCGGGTCACGGCCTGTTGTCCTGCCATCGGGTCACAGCCTGTTGTCCTGCCATCGGGTCACAGCCTGTTGTCCTGCCATCGGGTCACGGCCTGTTGTCCTGCCATCGGGTGACGACCTGGCCTACTTACTAAAAGTTAAAAGTTTATACTCCCGGTGTAACAGCGAAGCATAAATCTATGAGCCTATATGGAGATCAGTTCCTGTGGATTCTGGCACGCCGCAAAAGGTTTACAGCGTGTCACGGCCCGAGCACTTTGTGGGACAGACTAGGGAGGACAGGGAATGGGTTTTGTCACGGAGAGAGGGGGAAAACACAAGGACCAGATCGAGGCCTCGGCGGGGCTGTCAGCCCAAATGGGGTCTGTCACAGCCCGAGAAAACCAGGGCCCGCCGAGGGGCATGTGATGCTTGTTTGGTGTTAGCTTTGTTGTGGAGACCAGGGGGGCGGTGGTTGAGTCTGTCATGGCCCCAAACACAGGCAATTTAGAAATGTGGAAAAGTGGGTTTTAATGTGCTGGTGGTGGTGGGGGTTGAGCATGACGTGTTATCCAAGTTCAAGGGCCTGACGCTGGAGGGGAACCTGTGAACCGCCGTGATTTCCTGATGGAAATGTAATTACCGAGTTCAAGAGTAACAGCAGTTGAAAGAGAAACGGGATAGTCTGTGAAGTGTGCTGGGAGCATGCTGGGGAGAGTGGCTGTGTGTGTGTGTGTGTGTGTGTGCGTGTGTGTGTGTGCGCGCGCACGCTCTAATGTGTGCTTGATAGCATGCGTCAGGCGTGTTCTAGAACGACGGAATGCTTGCGTGTGTGCACGTGCGTGTGTGTGTGTGTGTGTGTGTTTTTGCGTAGCTCTTTGTGAATGGTGAGGTAAGGCAGAACCATCAAGGCTCCGTCAGTGAGTCGCTGGCTAACCCTACGCTGCCCTCTAAAGCACTGGTCTCAGGCCAGTGGATCACAGTTCTAACCCTACGCTGCCCTCTAAACCACTGGTCTCAGGCCAGTTCTAAGAACTGAGCTACCATCAGCCTTCCGGTTCTTCACAGACTTCATCGATAACCGTAACTGAATAGCAGAACATGGACGTCAAACTAGAAATGGAGACGATCTGGAGACTGAGAAATACAGAAAATCACCAATCCCATAATATGTGCAGACTTTTAAATGATAGTGGATTTTAGATTTGAGTTTTACACCATTTGGATTTTTCGATGGGCTATTGCATTTTAAGTTTTATATTTGTGATTGGCAAACCTGTGATCGTGCTGAAAGTTGAATAAACAACGTTCTCGTCTGAGATCTGACTGCACGCATGCTTCCATCCTGACCAGCTCTTCGTGCGTCAGGTCTTGCGTCTTTCGTGGATTTATTTTTTTATCAGCATAGATTGGAGAAGCACATGAACCACAAACGTTGAAATGAACTCTAAAGATGAGCCGTACGCAGACGGGACAACTCCTTCTGAATCATTTATCATTTAAGTGCAGGAAGTAGGGGAGCCTCCATATAAATACATACCTGTGGTGGAAACAACCTCAGCGTTTGGCTGCATGCGGTTATTATCCTGCAGTCCTTGATTGAGACTGATGTGTGCTGCCTGTAGTAGTGAAACATTTTTTCATTTTTCTTCTTTTCTCCTCTTTCTTGTGTCTTCCTTCTAATATCTTTTTTTAGTGGTGACCCATAATGGACAGTTCCGCCTGTGGAAGGAGGGCGCGCCGGCCAGCCTGGGGGTGCAGAACTTCGCCGAACTGGGGGTGACGGTGGAGCTGGTGAAGGAGGCCAAGGAGGGCAGGAAGAGACGTTCGGTCGGTGCCATGTACCGCACGGCGGGCATCCCTAACGGCATCGGGCACAGCTCCACGGAGCTGCTAATGCAGCCCCGCAGCTCGCTGGTAGGCATGACTCACACAGGCACATAAAAACACAAAGGCTATTCACGCACACACACACACACACACACACACACACACACACACACACACACACACACACACACACACACACACACATCACAGTCTGCTGCATGGACTATATACCCAGTCAACTTGTGACCCGGTCGTCTACGCTACAGAGCGCCTCCATCCATCCCGACCGACCCAAACACATCACCAGAACTTTCCACTGTCCAATCAGACTATGTTTGGACCCAGCCCTGAAGCCCCGCAGCCACAGAACGCCTACATCCGTCTGCATGGCCTGCACTCTGTCTGCCCCGGGTCCAGTCCCGCTCAACTCCCTGGTGGTGGCGAGTGGAAGGGGCCCGCGGACAGGAGCAACGAGCAGGGGACCTCTGCTCTGGGACCAGACGCTTGGATGGAGGCTGTATATGTGGGAACTGGGCTATACAAACCAAACACTGAGCCAAGGAGCATATTAAGGAACTGTTGGCTGAAGTATATAATATGAATAAACGTTTTGGTCTGATGCTGGGGTTAAGCTTGGAGACTGACCCAGTCTGGAGTGGGTGCAGATGGCTTGTCGGCGCTCTATGCCTGAGGCTTGCGGGCTAATTTTAGGGATAAAGCTTTGAGAAGGGGGCGAGGGGGCTTGGTGAGGCTTTAGGATGACGCCATGGAAGAGGGAAGGTTGTTACAGGCACCGCAAAAACTGGAACTGAAGCTTGCCTCTTGGGAAGTTTGTTTTTCTTCATCTTGGCACATCGTTGATGAATGAAGGGGGAGAGGAGGAGGAGGAGGAGTTGGGGTAAAGGGGGAGGAAGGGAGTTATATAGTGGGCTTTTGGAAGTAGAACTGTGCCTAACTGTGGCTCTGAATAGCGCTGCATGGTGACCTACATCTCACTAGTGTTTATTGGTAGTTCCATTGCGTGCGCTACCTGAGGGCCCCTCAAAGCATAAACAACCCTCATGGAGGGTGCCTCCCTCCAGCCAGCTCATACCGTGCTCGTCATCCACATGTGTACACATGACGGCTGTCACATCTGTTTTTAGATTCTCACGCAGATATAGGTATATATGGAATGGCGATGTTGTGCGAGCGAGCTGGTGTGGAACGTGGCAATGACAAATGGAATGATGGTTATCTGTTGACAGATTAATCCCTGTCTTTCTTATGCCGTCTCACTCATTCTCACGCACACAGACACAGATACACACGCACACAGACATACTGACACACTGACACACAGACAGATACACAGGCACACACTCGCACGCACGGCACTCACTCACTTACTCTCTCTTTACCGGAAACCACAACATGCATTCGCAAATTCGCATTCGCATGTCTCAAAACTCCCAAACGCATATGATTCGCATCTCTCGAATTTACGCTAAGCATGTAATTTGAAACAGACAACAAACAACAGTGTATGAAGGGCCCAGCTGACATTCAAAAAGCCACAGAGTTCCATCACATTAGGAGAACAGGACACCGTTGTTTTGCATATAAAATCCGCCTCGTGCTGCCCGGTTTGGGCAGCTCCTCATGGGTTTCACACTCCAGGGAGATTCTTTGGACCTCAGAGGAGAGCGTGATTGATTATGGACTCTCTAAGTGGGTATCCGTGTGTGCCAGAGACACTTCCACGGTCTGTCCAAAGAAAACCATGGACTGATCAAGACCAGCACGGAGATATACGCCTGACCCCATGAAACGCCTGAGAAAAGACTGAACAATATGGGAGACAGGGGAGTTATAGCAGAGGGAAGAAGGAACAGTGAAGGATTCTGGAAGGTTCTGCAATGGATGGTTATACAACACACCCACCTGCACACTGGTTTTTCATTGTCTCCTTTTACTGGGACCAGTAAACCACTTTCACCGTGGGTGTCAGTCTAACAACCTCGTGTGTCACACATTGATATTTCTTTTGAAATAAATGTGTATATAGGTTATAGCGTTCTAAATTTCTAATTCAAGTTGACTGTGTGTGAGCGAGAGAGATACAGAGAAAACCAGACCGTGAGAACGAGGGAAAGTGAGAAAGTGAAATTGAGTTTTGCAACTTTAGAACGATGTTTTTGACAACGAAACTGAGTGGGTTACACAACCTTAGCATGCTCTACTTATTTGTCAAAACAGCCTTTTTAAGTCTCCCCAGTGATTGAAAATGCGTCAGAAGGCCTACAGGAGCGTCTCAGACTCAGACAGAGATAGAGATAGAAATAGAGATAGAAATGCCATTAAATAGGGTCTGTAGACTAATATGTATGTGAAACTGGGGGTCCTTGAAAATAAACGGGTTGAGAATCACTGCTAGAGCTTCTCTTACGGGGGTCCCTTGCATATATTTTCAAATGTGGGTCCGTGGACTAATTAGTGTCAATTTGGGGGTCCTTGACATGAAAAAGTTTGGGAACCACATGGTCTACAATTCTAAATGTAATTCTTCTTCTTTGGGGGCTATAAAGCATTGCTTATAATGAAATGGCCAAAACTAGGGCGGCAGGCTGAAAGTGGTCAAATGCTTGTTCTGTTGGACTCATGTCACCTTGCTTGCACTGACCCCTGACCTCTGCGCTGCTTCTTCCTGCATGAGGTCACTATAGCGCTCAGGAAACATCCATCATCCAGTTTAACCCTGCACAGGAACGCACACACGCACGCACGTGTGTGTGTGTGTGTGTGTGTGTGTGTGTGTGTGTTTCATATTTGTTTGTTTATTTAGTATTACCACATGTTGATGAAGACTGTTGTCATTAAAACACTGAACTACTTTGCTGATGACGATACAAATGTAAATACCAAATG
The DNA here is from genome assembly GCF_963924005.1 of Protomyctophum bolini. NCBI lineage: Eukaryota > Metazoa > Chordata > Actinopteri > Myctophiformes > Myctophidae > Protomyctophum > Protomyctophum bolini. The sequence continues at coordinate 34,777,362 of NC_137871.1, forward strand.
ACTAAATATGTTCAAAATATAATCTACATTGACAATCTAAAATTTGCCATTATCAAACTAAACAAAAATCACCTCGTAAAGTTTCTTTGTTTGTTTGATTGTTGGTTCTTAATCTTATTGACACGGATGCACACACGTCCACACATGGTGGATGGGTGATGATCTCCTATATCTCTCGCCATCTTGGGATAGTTTGTTTGACTTTCCTTGTGTGATGACCTGTGGAGTGTCAGCTCCTCCCTGGGGGGGATGGGGGGGGGGGTGGGGGTCTCACACTTGAGTGCATCTCTCTGCAAGACAGAGTGCACAATCCTATAGAATGCAGATAGTTACCCTGAGTGCCTCTAGCACTTGCGCGTGCGTGTGTTTGTGCAACCACACATCTGTTGTACTTATAGGGTCAGGGCCCGGAAACCAGTTATTTTCCAGACCCGGTTCTGAGATTGAAGAACCGGAATCAGTTCCATTGTATTTGGAACTGTTTGTAGAACCTTTTTTATTTTTATAACACTGTCAGAGAGCTGGAATGTGGACTTGATGTCTGCTGTACTGTATACAGTTACTATACCAGTGGTTCTCAAACGTTTGCATTTCACTCTGAGAGTGTATAAATGTATGTATAAGTGTATAAGTGTATAAATTAATCAAAGAAACCATACAGCGTGTATTTAATGATTTGATATCGCCGACAGTCAACGCTGCAACACTGCAAGGCTACAATGGAAGCATAATTCTGACGGCCTGCAGTGGAATGGACAAGTTAGAGTATAAAAACGGACAGGGCAGAACCATTACTGTTGTGGATCAAGGTTATGTTGTTTTGTCATCTGACACCCAAACCATAGTGTTTATTTAATTATATATCTACATACAATGGTATATGTCTCCAAAGTGAGCCTGGAAAATATAGCCTAGCAGCCTACTAAATGGCAACCAGAATAACCCGTTCCGAGTGAAACTCCTCCCTATATGCACTGGCCCTATACTACTACTAGGAATTGTTAATTCATGTCATTGCTGCAACCAATATTTTTGTATTCATATACTGTACCCGTACGATGCACAGTGCAGATGATAGACCTTCAACTGTCTCTCCTCTCCTCTCCTCTCCTCTCCTCTCCTCTCCTCTCCTCTCCTCTCCTCTCCTCTCCTCTCCTCTCCTCTCCTCTCCTCCTCCATGCAGCTGTCCCTGCTGGTGAAGGTGATCCCCAGCCCTGACTGGTTTGTGGGCGTGGACAGCGTGGACCTCTGTGAAGGTGGCCAGTGGAAGCAGGAGGTGACGGTGGACCTCCACCCCGTTGACGCGGGGACGGACAGCGGCTTCACCTTCTCCTCTCCCAACTTCCCCACCAACCCCCCCGAGAACATTACGAGGGTGAGCCGCGCCTACTATTGATCGTGTACCGCTGCAGTTAGAGATGCTCCGATAATCGGCCGGTGATCGGCCGTATCGGCCGATATTCACGGTGATCTGCAAATTACCCTATCTATTCTGTGACGAGCAATTGTGTTATCTGGAGAAACCAATCTTTTACACCATCTAAGTGGTATAAATGTCAACCAGATATATAGTATAATATCATTTTTCATCTTTGTGACAGGCCTAAACATTCACCCCTTCCTCCCCACACACAGTTTTTGACATAAAACCTGATCGGAGCATCCCCTGACTGCGGTTTTCATCCTTTTTAATATCAAAGCCCACCAATTTGATGAGATTTTGTCTTGCTGACCCCAAAAACTAACAGATTGTGAGAGTTACCAGGCTAAATCTAAATAATTATTTGACATTCTCTAATTGCGTAGACTGCTTGTAAATTAAGTAATGCAGATGTTTAACAATGTTTCACAGCTCCATTTGGTTTCATTGTACACAAAGAGTTAAAGATCTATAACGGTCTAATTGGTTACCAACTCTCCTTCATTTAGCTGAGGACCACCTGGAACCCCCTCAAGGACCACTGGTTGAAAACCACTGTACTACTGTATGCTTTGCTACACAGTAAAATATTGAGTGTTCATTTAATTTAACCATGAGAGACACTCTGTGTTGAATTGACACTTACAGTAGTATTTCGCTAATGACCACACATTTGCATTTTTGACACTATTGATAAAACAAACAAACAAACAACAAAAATACTGTATCCGTTTATTCGCTCATTCATTCATCTGGTTACGCATGTCTTTATTCAGTCAATAAATAAATGAAACCTGGTGACTGGCCCTGATCTTATTATACACCACTGACTGTAGCAGACAGGTCAGTCAGCTGAGCTGTCCCCACATAACTAATGTCTTGGCTCTGGCCAACGCCAGGTGTTTGGAGTAGCCTAAAAATGGGCCTCCCTTACATAATCACCTATCCTTGTCCACTCTAGTATGCTGTTTATTTAAAAAACGGGCTATTGTATATTTGAACTTTGTCTAGATTACATTAGCGGTCCTGATGATAGAGCGTCTGTCAGCGCTCGTAAAAAGCTCCCAGTTGAGACTGGTCTTGAGATGACGTCACGAATCCGCCTGGGCTTCCCAAACGCCACATATTCATCTGCTGCCATTCGGAAACCTTACAACAGCCATGCCCTGTACCCAAACCTGGCAACACCCATGCCCTGTACCCAAACCTGGCAACACCCATGCCCTGTACCCAAACCTGGCAACACCCATGCCCATGTACCCAAACTGCGGCAATCCTTTTGTTTGAGTGTGACGATGGATCTATTGTAGAGATGTACGGGCCGGCATGGAAGCAGTTGGTTTTGACGTTCAAAACAAAATACAAAATGTAATTTGGTCAAGTTCATACATTTCCCTGCAATGTTGTTTTTTTAACCAGGCGCCTCCTAGAGCATGGACTCTCAGGGTCGACACAGACATGCATTATAGGCAGCCGTAGGTGCCCACAAGTGGCCTCTGTACCCAGGCTTTTCTGGTAGACTTCCCACACCAACACCTTCTGACATGAACAATAGGGGCCGTCACACAGCTAGCAGTTTCGATATCACGTGACACTGATCATCCTCTGTATCGCTTATTTCAACATAATGCCACCAGGACAAAGATACAGAACCTTACCATGGAAAAAAGGTTTGTTTCAGTAGGAGCTTTGTCCCCTCAGCCATCGCGTCATTAAACAAACTGCCATGCCGATAGGATATGGTTCTGTACACATGTGTGGAGTGGACCTCATGTTTTTGTATTGTCTTGGTGTAATGTATTTTCTGTACTATTTGTTGTTTTGTTGTGGGTGTTGAACAGACCTGTGAAGATGAATATCCTTCGGGACAATAAAGATTATTATTATTATTATACACACACACACACACACACACACACACACACACACACACACACACACACACACACACACACACACACACACACACACACACACACACACACACACACACACACACACACACACACACACACACACACACACACACACACACACACACACACACACACACACACGGAATAGGCCTCAGGTCTAAATTAAAGAAGTCCAGATAAACTGAAGATCCCCTCTGGTCTGTCTGTTGTCTTGTGCAGATCACATCTCAGATGCCCAACCATCCCGCCAACTCCTTCTTCTATCCACGCCTAAAGGAGCTTCCACCCATCGCCAGCATAAGGATAATCCGTCAACAGAACCGACTGCCAGGTCGTCAGAACCCCATGTCCAATCATATTCTGCCAAATTCCATCAGCCCGCAGCGCTTCTCAGGTACAGCAGCAGCAAACTAATGCTCCACAGGGGTTTTTCTTTTCTGTCTTTGGTGTTCATCAGTGGTGCAAAGCAGTGGTTTTCAACCCTTTTCATGTCAAAGCCCATTATTTATTTGGCAGTTGAGCCACAGTCCACCATTTGATGAGATTTATCCTCTCAGACCCAAGACGTAGCATATTTCATGGTCGTTGGATACGACTTTGTCCACAATTCCATGCTGTATTGATGTTCGTTCATTCATTCATTAATTCATGTTGGTACCATAGGAGAGATAAGAGACAACAGGCAAACGTTGATCAAAAATAACAATTCTTTTACATTCTCTAATTGTGTCAGACTTCTTGTAAATTAAGTAGTGCAGTGTTTAACAATAATTTAACTCTTGAGAGTTTAAAGTGAAAGCATTTTACATGCTCAAGAGTTAAAGATCTATAAGGGTCCATTTGGTTACAAACTCTCCATCATTTAACTGGAGTCCACCTGGAACCCCCTCAAAGACCACTAGCCGATCTAGATCGACACGTTGTGAGACTATTTAGGTTTCGATCTCCTGTCTAAGTATACTTCTTCCATCGCTGGTGGTGTTCCTGTATTATTATTGACTATACAACTCTCCCCTCCGATGTCTCCGTCCATCCTTTAGAGACACCACTGGACTGCGAGGTGTCTCTGTGGTCGTCCTGGGGCCTCTGCCTGGGTTCATGTTCCAGGGGCGGAGTACGACACCGCACCCGGTACATCCTCCTGCGGCCCGCCAACGCCGGCTCCCCTTGTCCCGAGCTGGAGGAACAGGCCGAGTGCACGCACCACAACTGTCTGAGACGCCAGTAACACTAACCCCCCCCCCACATGTTATAGCCAGTAGGCAACACTGGGACTCGCCTTTTTTTGTATTATCGCTGGAATGAGAAAATGGATGCTCCATTTGAATATCCCCCTTGATAATGCAAGGGGATATTAAAGGGAAGTAGAGGAGGAGTATTGTGTTTACTAAAGTTTCTCTATCCAGCTGGATGGTTCTCTAAATGTGTCAAAATTATGTTATGTTTTATTTTATTTTTTAGAAAATGTCTTTTGACAGAATTCCTGCTGGAGAACCATGCCAAATGTTGATGGAAAATAGCTGACTGATGCGTGCCCTTGAAGTCCAGAGAAACAGTTTTTTTTTTAAATAAATGTATGGCTATTGCAGCCCACATGCACATTTTAGCACAGTCACACTGGCACACACACACACACACACACACACACACTCTCACACTCACACTCACACTCACACTCACACAAACACTCACACAGACACTCACACAGACACACGCAAAGTGAGAAAAGTCCTAGCACATACAACAGACACAGGGGCATTATTTTACATAGGTAACCTATATGCTCAGTCCATTTGACAAAAACACAGGGTTTTAAAGATGAACTTACAGATATTATTTGTATTATCTTTTTGATATTGTAGAACATGTTGAGATTTTGTATATACTGTATGATGTACCTTGTATAAAACTTATGATGAATAAATATGGAGTTGCTTTTTTATTTGCTTAGAAAAGCGTTGTGTTACTTGGTTTCTCTCAAACAAACTCTTATGGCATCATGTAAATAAATGCACAACATAAAGTGAAGCTAGTATCAGACCTAAGGACACCCTGGATTGTATATCAAAAGTTTTTCCAGTGATCCATCATATAGTATTGGATTTGTGTGGCAGATTCTAAAATCTAAATGGTGCATTTATATAGCGCCTTTTATCCAGGGCGCTTTACATAGATTGTGTATTACGTTCATGCAAACATTCACACACCGATGGCAGAGGAAACCATGCAAGGCTCCAACCTGCACAGCGGGAGCAATTAGGGGTTCAGAACTTCAGAGTCTTGCTCAAGGACACTTCGACACTAACTCTGGAGGAGCCCGGGATCAATATGGGAACCTCACAGTTCCCACCTGGCTCTTCTTTCGGCTACTCTACCCCTTGAGCCACTGCTGTCTAATTTTTATCAGTCGACAGCAATTAACACTTCATTACCGCGTAAAAACATTAACACTCTAAAATAAAGTTATACACAGACATGGAAGACAAAATAGCTCATAGCTCAGAGGTAGAAGGCCATTAGGTTTATTATGGCATATTACCAATTTCACCTTATATTTTCAATGTATGGCACAATTATATTGTAGTTAGTTAGTCAGTTGTAGGACATTGTGGTTGAGCATGGGTCTTGATAAGAGTGAAGGTTTCTGGTGCTCTTGCACCACCTAGTGGAAGCTTGCTCGCAAGCGTTCTCCAGACCTTCAATCAGAGCTGCCTGCCTGGATCACTCTGTCTCTATGGCCTGGATGGGTCATTTTGACCACCACGAGAATATGATGTAAAATTATAATTACCTTACAATAATAAGTGAGAAAAATCATCTATTTTACTAACGTTTAATACTTTCAGAAGCGTGCATACGTGTACACAGAAAGCTTTAAAAAGTGAGACCTTGACATCTGAAGAGCACTTTAACATTAATATGTTTGCCTGGGTATAGTTTGCAACGCAACATTGTCTGTGGATGTCTTTAAGATCATCAGAGATATCCTAATGTACACGGTAGGCTACTTAATAAAAAATAAGTTAAATAAGTCCTTGGCAGTCATTGAGTTGTTGCTATACCAATAGCAATTCAATTCAAAACTCTCATATGTTTCCACCTGTTTGTGGGATGTTTAGAGACCAGTAAGACGCCCTGAGGGTGAGGTCGCGTATGGAGATCTAAGGGTGGCAGCTGTGGCAGTGTCCTGAGTGTACACAGAGTTTGATGAGGTCTGCCCATACATGGAGCGTCCGAGCGTGTCTTGAGTGTACAGGGTTTGATGAGGTCAGGTCAACATGGAATGTCAGAACAGGTCAGCTCCATATATGGAGATCTAAGGGTGGCAGTAGGGGGGCAGTGTCTTGAGTGTAGCCTACACAGGGTTTGATGAGGTCAGATGAAGTCAGATCAGCATATGGATTATGGAATTAATTTTGTACTGGCCATATATGGAGCGTGTCACGACTCTCGAGACGTGCTGCGTGACAGACTGACTGACAGCTTTTCATAGTAAACCTGATCTGATCTTAAATTCCTATGGACACTAGTAGTACGACGGTACTGTCACTCGGGGGCGCTGTTTCCCCTTGCATAGCTCCTCTGCAGTGGTGTCTACGAGGAGTGCGTTTGATTGTTGCAGGACTCAATGGCGGACAGAGCGGGATGGTAGCGCTGTTAGCACGGAGGAGCAGAGAGGAGGACAACAATAACACCTCTAAAACCCACCGAGCAATCCCCGGGGCGTGCACGAAAACCCCTCGCGTGAATTTAGACGGACGTTTTGCGGCGAGGCAGAAAGCCATTAAGCCAGATAACGTGACTGACTTTTCGTGTTGCTCTTTCTCGCTTTATTTTTTTTACATGGTGGCTGCTACTATTACTACTCGAAGCTAACTAGGCTAACGGTGCTAGCCACAGGGTAGATAGAAACATGGGGGACTCCTCTCTGGAGCTCATAGGGAAGAGGCTTCTGTTGCTCCTCGACGACGCGGCGGCCAGCGGCGGTTCCACCGCGGCCGCCGAGCCCAGCAGCACTCCGGCGGTCCGCAGCGCCGACGACTGGCTCCGCGGCACGGTGAGGGCGGTCAGTGTCATCGGCCTGGCCCGCCCGGAGGCTCCCGGAGGCGGAGAGACGACAACAACAGCCTCGGGTCTCACGGTCAGTGATGTGTTTACATTATTGGGAGCAGCGATAATCCTGCCAATGTACAGAGTACGTTTGTTTTGACTGCATGACCTGCAGATTTTTTTGATTTGCAAATATATAAATCTTTTTTTACCATTATAAACTATGAACAAACAACTCAAATGAATGGAACTAGCCTCCCAAAAGACTGCTTTGTAATTCTGATGATATACGCATTGGCCACTACTAGCTCATGTTTCCCTTCCCCACTCAGGCCAGATTATTTTGGTAACATCTCTCTCTCTGTCCATTTTAACGTCGACCGTTTCAGGTTAAAGTAAAGAGTGGACGACGAACGCGTGGCTCGGTTAAATAAGGACGTTATTTTGTATCGACTACTTGTTGTTTTCACGTCGTTTCTTTGTGCTCGTTTTCTTTCTCGTTTTTTTTTAAGTCGATGAAGTCTTAATAAATGAGACGGAACAACTGCAGGCCGGGGATTTCATTCTGGCCCTGCTGCTCTGCTTTGTTAGCTCGTTATTACTAACAACGTCATTAACGTCGGATGGATGGATGGATGTGTAGTCTAGTCGCAGTATCGCTGCAGTAATGTCACTACCACGGGGCAAAAGATAAAAACATGGCTGCATTTGTGCTTAGTTTAACCGGATGAGTTATTGTCGAGGTAGTTTTGCTGTGTTGTTGCCGTAAACAAACCCATTGGAGACAGACGGAGAAGGAAAGGCTAGCGGTTAGCATTTAGGAGGTGATGGTTTGTTTAGTCCAAGGCCTTGTTGTTGCAAGTTCAACCGAGGGCTGCAAATGAATCAACTCGTTCTACTTATGAAGAAAGCATGCATGCATGTCGTTGATAAGATGAAAAGATGACATTTGTTTTGACTACAACCTGCAGATTGTTTGATTTGCTGATTTTTATCATTATAAACTATGAACACACTCAAATGAATGGAACTAGTCTCCCAAAGACTGCTGTGTGTATATGTATAAACAAATAAGCATTTTAAACACAAAATAAGACGCACAACTTAATATAGCCTTGCTTGTGTAAATAAAATAACATTCTGCAGAATGAAAAGAGACAGAACTTGTTTATTTTGGTTTTTCACCATTTAAACCCATGTGAAATGCATTTCTTGGACCTGGCTTTGGACATATGACTAGCCATTTTTTGGGGGGGGGAACTTCCACTTAAACAGGGATGGTCAAAAGACCAAAGACCATCCCTGTGCATCCATGCATACAATGGACAACATACTGTTGTACATTACCTGTCTAGTAATCAGAAATGCAGTGTGCTAATCACAATTTATTACTTCTGAATATTTGTCAAATTGGGGGGGATGCTGAAGGTCATGGTGACCCAATTCCAGATCCCATTATCTTCAAAATGAATTCCTGGAGTGGAAGTTCTTGTAGGTGTAAAGTTAAGTGGTTCTAGTCTTAGTGCTGCACAATTAATCGAACAAAGATCATGGTCTAGATTCAGACACCTATGAGATCTCATTTCAAAATTTGAGCAAGCATTGTGCAGCACTAGTTGGCTGTCCAGTAATTTTTTAGTGATTTTTAGTGAGCTTTAAGTCAAGCACTTTGATGTTGTCTGTTTAAAACCCATTTTGACCTGAGATTCTAAAAATGTCTTCTACATCCTGACAGTTTTCTGAAAAAGCTATGTTTCTATGTCAGTCGTTCTATAGCAGTCCTACAAGCAGACCTACAAGCTCATAGCGCGCCACTCGGTGGCGCACTATGAGCTTGTAGATCTGCTATTTTTCTTTAACACCAAAAGGGGTTCCCGCCCCAAAATGGGTTAAAGCCACAGTAGTTTGGCTCCAGGTGCCACATTTAGAATTTTCAGCAATTTAGTTAATGATGTTGATTTGTTGTTGCGTGGATATTGCACTACCAATCCCCAATAGCCTTCAAGTTCACACATGGGGCAGTAGCCCAAGCTCACTGACTCTGGGTCTGTGGAGACGAGCAAACAATGGAGCACATCATTGAAGTTTGTCCTCTTCCAAAGACTCTGAAAGGAGCATTAGTCACCCTCCATACAGTAGATCAGGAGGCAACTGCTTGGCTTAAGGACTTTGCATTCGCTAATTACATACATCCTTTTATAGGTCATTTTCTCAGTCCAATTGTGTCCCTTTCTGCATCTTTTAGCCTTTTATCTTCATTGCATTGGAAAAATATTTTGGCCGAGCAGCCTGTCATTTACTCTCTTGTCCTGTCACCAGTCAATAACCAAGCTGGTTATTATAACATAGAATCGGGTAACATTAAGCAGTTTAGGTGTACTTGTTTAATGTACCATTTAACATCATACATCAAATGCACTGGGAAAGCTGTGTTGGCTGTGTACAACAAGAGGGATGCACTCCATACATTGGTCGGTGTCTCTCTTCAAAAATAGTGATAAAGTATTGGTCTCACGTGTTGAAGAGAAAAGGACAGTTTAATACCAATAGGACCAAATGAGCTATTCAAGCATGGTATAATATATTATTTAAGCTTTTATATATCAACTATGCTAGTACTGAACAATAGCTCACCGTTTAGGTAAAAAACAACAACACGAGGATGCTGGAACGCCACTATCTGATAGATTATGGAGGAGCGTCTGTGGTCTAATGCAACATTAAGGCATGATAGGCTAATAATAATATATTTTTTATATATAGTGATTAGTGAATAGTGAGTGTAGTACTCAAAGACCCTTTACCCTCTAACTTTATTAGAAAAATAAATGAATACATCAATTTGCCAAATGGTGGTCTCACTGGCCTATAATGGCTGTGGCTTCTAAGGAGATAACGTACACAACTAGGGCCCTTGCCAAGGAAAGTTTAGTAGATAAAACGCAACCAATGGGTATAGACTATAGAGGGTATGTGTGTGAGTCGGTGTGACATCATCATACCATACGCCTACTGAGTGGCAAAAAACTACTTTCTGGCCTTGTCAGACCATACATCAACAACATAAAAGTCCTATCTGATTAAACTCACATGGTCACTTGCCACTCAATTTATGCATGTGCATACTGCATACACCCTATTGCATGCTTGCATACAGATATTGCCAATTCGATTTAGCTCATTAGGGTCAGCGGTATGTCACCACAACAATCTAGCACTAGCAGCGACAAACAGGTTGCAGACACAAGGCATTTCCCATCTCTAATTAAGTCAGAAGCAGGATTTATTTCTTAACTAGAAGCCTGTTAGGTTTTCAATTGTAGTGGGTCAGACTGGGTCCCGGGAACCACGGGTGGCCATTTAAATGGGTCGCCTTTACTTAAACTTAGAGACTACTCAGAGTAGATTAGTTAAATTGGACTTAAAAAGATAATTGGCATTCAATGAGAATGCCCAAGTAATTAGTGGTACTTTTACCTGAGAAGTTAAAATATTGGAAGACTTGATAGTATAAAAGGTCCTTACACTGGCAAATTAGCGATGCAATTTGTTGGAGCGAATAATTAGCTGAAAAAAAGAAGAGAGAACGCAAAGTCAATGCAAGCTTCCACATCAGTGGCGAATTTGCAAAAATGCAACTGTTTTCGCTCATCATTTCGCTCTGGTGTCGAATTTTGAAGACTTTCGCTGGCTAATGCTACACTTCTGACCAATCAAAATGCAGCCCAGACTGCGTTTTTGTCTATAAACTGACCTACTGCCACAGCAGTTGTGAACAGAGCAGCAGCCGGCCCGGCCCTGCAGCTGTGTGAGGTCGTGGGGGCACACTTTTTTTTTTTTTTTTAGCACAGGTGCTCATTTTCAGCAACGCCCTGCACATAGAAACACACAGACAGACACACACATTAAAACCTGGGAGCTGACCAGTACAGCCACAGTCTTATACTGTTGGCCACTAAGCAGCTCCAGGGGGAGCAGTTGGGGGTACAGTGCCTTGCTCAAGGGCACTTCAGCGTTGTTGGGTGAGTGATGACCAAACACTTCCCCACCCAGATTTTTCCTGCCCGTCCGCGGAATCTAACCGGGGAATATAATCACATATACGTGTCGCATTTTGCCGGCCAAATAATTTGCATTTTCAGGGGTCGTGTATTCACGTCGCATCGCTAATTCGCAAATGTGTACGGACCTTAAACTAGCCTCTCTAAGCCTTGGAATTGTAATTCACTTTTGTCTGTATTTCATAACCACTTTAGTTGCTGTTGTGCAAGCAGGACTGAGAAGAATCCAAAGGCTTCCTTAAAAATCATACCAGGGTATAATGACTCACTATACCATAGTCTATATACCAAATATAGACTATGGTATCGATACTGAAATATTTGAATCAATTTCGATACTCAATCATTTCCCACACAATTTACACGATCGATACCATGCTCTCGTCTCTTATTAAAGTTTTTTTTCAACCAAGGTTCATGTTTTAGGTTATTAGAGAAAGTAAAAGATGAGTGTCAATTATTTTTCAGTTGCTGCTTTCTTTCGTTTTAGGGATTTTAGCTGTTTTTGACAGGGGGGCGGAGGCATTTGAACATGGGGCTAAATAGTGTTTTTTTGCAAAGTTTTATAGCGATTCTTTTTTTTTACTATAGTCCTACTAGACTCCAAGAAATGATATTTGACCACAAAAGATCACAGGATCTACTGAATGTGTCAAACTGACATTGAGCCTATGACACACAGTGTGGCTTCGCCCCAGTAGGCTACCTTCACATTCAGTAGATCCTGTGATCTTTTGTGGCCAGATGTAATTTCTTCTGGTCTAGTAGGACTATAGTAAATAATAAAAAAAGAAATCGCCATAATATTTTGTTAATAAAGACGTATTTATCCCCATGTTCGAATGCCCCCGGACCCCCTGTCAAAAATAGCAAAAATCGCTAAAACAAAAGGGCAGCAAATGTTAAAATTGACTTTCTCTAATAGCTTAAAACTTGAACCTTGGTTGAAAAAAAACTAAAGTTGTCCTTTAACTTTACCTAATTCAAAGATTAGTTAGTTAGGTAATTTAGTTACCGTAAATGTGATATTTCGAAACGTTGACGACACACTAAAAATAAAAATACAGCAGTGCCTCTTCAGCATTACCAGTGTGCTTTGGTGATACTGCTTATCTTGTCTTGCACCTGGGCTACGGATGTGTGTACGCACACTATCGTCCCTGTACTTCTTAATAGTGCCAGAGAAAAGCTGAGATGGATCTTTCTGTAACAAAAACACATTGATTTAACCCATATTAGACCCGAGGCAGTTATTTTCTCCAAAAACAATCCTTTGTTCAAAGAATAAAACTAAAATCCTGTTGCCATATTATGCATGGATATCTCTAAAATTATAGAGATGCTTTTTTCCCCTCACAGATGGTTTTAAAGGTATAACGCCATATTCCCGGTCTTAAAGGGGTTAATATAAAGTAAATATAAAGTTTTATGCCCTCAGTATTGGCACATTTTTCCTGTGGTATCGAATATGTGGCATATATTGTGAGTTTTTAATAAATACCTTGAAAATCGATATTCAATATTACATTTTTCGATACATACAATTCTAAAGCATGGTAATATCGTCACAATAATACTGGCATAAGTGGCATTTCTAAGTTCTAACGTCAACACAAGTATTTTGTAGTAAAGGGCACCCCTCCCAGTTTAAGCATACAAACGCAAGAAGACAATTAGCCAACCATTCAACTCTATGAAAACTGATAGTAGTGGGTCAGTGTCACAGTGCCTTGGGCGAGGGTAGTGTGCAACCTCTTAGCACAACCCGAGCCATTCAAATGATGGCAAAGCACGCAGTTGGCAGATTATAGCATAGTTTATTATAGCTAAAACAAAGGAGACCAGATGTCATATCTCCTTGGAGACGGTGACGGCTCCTCATCACCTCCTCTGTGTAGACCGGCAGCAGACTGATAACTTTGCAAAGGTGTTCAGCCCTTATATACCCCCATGGCCCCTCCCACTAAGACAGACCAAATAACAGGGTGATATACAATGTCACTTAAAATAAACCGGCACCAGAAATACATGTACATTTAATTTAAAGTCATAGATGATTTCCTTTTCATTCGTAAAACTTTGCTTTGAGTGTCCAGTGTCCCATGTCCCTTGTTGACACAATGAATTGTTTTGGGCCAAATCGATGGTTGCAGGTGAACCTGAACCCCATTTTGATTGTTTTAGGCTCCACAGCAGAGCTCCAGTGAGCGAAAGATGTTTGTTGATTCCTTTATGGTTTTCTTGAATAAATAAAGTTTGTAGTTTTGATGTTTCTGTTTGTCCATGCACAAGCCAACAAGTGTGCACCCTTGATGAGCATGTACAGCACAAATCGGTTGGAAACTGTTTCCTTTTTGTGACAAGTTTGGTCATTTGGTCACAGTCTGAGTCAGTGAGAGGTCTTTAATGATTGACAGGCAGCTCCTACAGGGAAGTAGCCAGATGGATCACTCACTGTTGAGCCATGAAAATGGCTCAATAGTCTGTTATTCAGTCAGTCAGATCCTTGTCCTCTGCTGAGTCAGATGAGATGTCCACCATGTGTCCTGCCAGCACAGGGCACAGTTTTGTTCATAGTAAGAAAATATACCCTCATTTGTTAGACATGCTAACATTCAGACAGGCATTATAGTCCGACAACACCGTCACTCCCGAAATGTGTGGCCGGTTACTACTTACTACTAACCCGTGGGCGGGTTAAAACGATCCCATGGCTGGTTAAAACGAACCCATGGCTCCTGTCATGCATGGCCGTTTAACCCATTCTGGGTGGGAACACCTTTTGGTGTTGGCATTATGTTATGCTTAAAAAATCGAAGAACCACTGACATAGAAACATAGCTTTTTCAGAAAACTGTCGGGATGTAGAAGACATTTCTAGAATCTGATCTCGGGTCAAAATGGGTTAAAACTAATCCGTGGCAGCTTAAAACTAAGTTGTGGCTCCCAGCATGCCTGGCAGGTTACAACTAACCCGTGGATGGTTAATTAAAACTTAGTTTTAAGTAACTTCCTAAGTTCCCGTGAGGTTAGGTTTTGGTTAAGGTGTCAGACTCAGGACCGTTAGTAAGTCAGACCAAACACATGCACCCTTCATCCCCACCTAAAGCAAAGAAACAACACTTAATGCAACACAAATGTAGCTATGAGGTACGTTAGCATGTTGGGTAGACAAGATATGTTTATTTTTTATACAGAGATTAATTCTGTGCAATAGTTGCAGCCAGATCTTTATTTTCCGAATCCACTGTAGTTAATACTTTTACAAACTTGGTTTGTTTGTAGTAGTGCTGCCAACGAATATTCTATATCCGAATATAGATTCGAATCAATTTTTTTAATTAATAACCGAATATATAAAATTAAGGTTCGAATTAAAAATAATAATAAAAAATATTTTTTTATTTATTATTATTATTAGTTTTCCGTGCCATGGGTAAGCGTTGTGACTTGTGAGCTTGTAGATTAGTTATATTTGCCATGCGACACGCCGACAACGGCATACATTGAAGAATAAATCAGCTGCCTCGCACATTTCCTAAACACAGACTATACAGCGCAGCGCAGCGCAGTTCTGATTGGCTGCCTCGTCTCCAGCCATGTTGCCTCAGAATTCTTTAGGGTCACTAATTTGAGCATAACAGCGGAGCATAGGCGCTAGCCAGCTAAAAAGTTTCATAACGTCGGCAGCAGACCCACAGTCCACAGATAATAATAATGCAGCAGAATTAACACTGCCTCCGTGCCTCGTTTTGATAAGGCTGTGTGGTAGGATTGCTCATTTAAGAAAAAAATGTTACTGGAGAAGGGAGAATGTATGCGTTCCGTTCCATCTCAGTTTTCAGCAACACCAATGCGCGGAGAGAGAGAGTTGCGCCAGCAATGCGATCTTAAATGTTATGTCTAAGGTTGTATTGGTGTAAATATAATTATTAAAAAATCCGATTGGCTCGATATTAAAAAATCCGATTGGCTCGAATTGAAATCCGAAATCCGAATGGCTCGAATTGCTCGAATCCACGTGGGTTTTTAAAACGAATATCCGAATCCAATTTTTGGACAATTACGGCAGCCCTAGTTTGTAGTCAGTCATACCAGGATGTATTTGAAACAAAACGAACCTCTCAGTAAACATTGTTAAACCAGATGAGCTGCATTTGAAACGGCTGATGAAATGGGTTGCATATTATCGTTGCTGTCGGAAGGAAACCTCCTAACTCAATTTGAGGTTTTAGAAATTCTTGCATAAATCGGTGCTATATTAAATACCCTTTACGTCTGTATGTTTTTTCGAAAATATTTAACCAATGGAAAGTAGTAAAAAAACGCTTTGGACAAAACCTCTTAACTCCATTGGACTGTCAAACTGTCTGCTAAAGCAACTATCTCCACCACCTCTCCCCCTCTCATGCAAGTAATTGACAATATATAAAGTCACAACACCAACTTTGATGAGGCTGTATTGCTTTGTTTTCTCAATTTCCTAAAGATTTTCTATTTTAAATTTCCTGATTTTTTTTTTTGGAGTTAAGTGGTTTCTTCCCAACAGCAGAGATGAGCAGTATACAGAAACGGCTGTAAAAAAACAATAGGGTTTCCATTCTTATTAGTTATGCCCTAAAAGTAATTGTTAAAAATGACAAAATAATGAAAATATACTTTTCTTTAATGCTAATTTCCCCATACATTTTTATGGTAGTGCTGCTGAATGCTTGCTGATATGAACACAAACCGTGTAAGTGTAATTATAGTTCTCCTCCTAAAATGCAAAATGGTGCAACTATGTTCCTTTTGTTATCTGACCAGAGCTCTTACTTCTAGTGTAGACTGGACAGTGAAAGATAATACTGTAGGTCGGATAGGGTTCATACAAAAGGTTTGACATGCGGCCAAATTCTCAGAGCAAAACACTTTGGGCTGGGCTGAGGGATAGCGCACCGCCACGCACACTCTTCATTCATTTTCACATCTCGATTGTATGCTTTAAAACGTTATACTTGAAATACTAGAAATAGTCTTGTCAGTCAATGGGGTGTGGTCCAGCCCTATGGAATGCATGTGCTAATAAATAAAAACAATTTAATACTTCCTATGAGCATCAAAGTAATTTTTATTTATAATAAATAATTATTAACTCATTTTATTAGAACAATCCAGAGGGGCTGTTCAAACCTGTCTTCCAAGTCACATCTTATCTACTATGCACATATCACACGAGTTGATAAATGCTTATTTTCGCCCCAGGCAGTCTTTAATGGCAAATGTGAGCAAAACTGTACAGCCCTAAGGATGGAGAAAACCTGCCTGACGGGGGCCATGGGTGTATAAGGAAGGGGAGAGGAGTTCCAGAGTGGATGTTGGGTGTGGCAGCACCCACACCACGCCACCCCCCGGCCTAATGCCGTGCTTGAAAGATTCTAGGGGAAAAGAATAAGAACTTATTTGGGGCATTTTGTGCTTTCTTAGGCGTCACTCACACCTTTCGATCTAGCATACAACATTGATGCATGCTAGATGTATACAAAGGGTTTGTTTACATCTTGCCCCAATTTCCAATGGAAGTAACATTTGTTGTACGGCTTTCTGCTGTGTTTCGACTGCCCCCCCCTCCCCCTCATACAACAAAAATGTTTTGTCAAACCATGTGACTCCCATTGGAAAGGAATTGCGAGCTTGCATCAGTCAATAAGTCTCATGCATCAGCTATACATCAATCTGTTGTAAAGATGTGAGTCAGGCCTTAATAGGCTCAGGGGGTAGAGTGGCTGGATGGTAACCGCAAGGTTGCCAGTTCGAACCCGGGCTCCATAGAGTTGGTGTCGAAGTGTCCTTCCTTGAGCAAGACTGAACCCCTAATTGCTCCTGATGTGCTGGTTGGTGCCTTGCATGGTTTTCGCCGCCATCGGTGTATGAATAGAGAATATACAGTCTGGAACTACACCCCCCCCCCCCCCCCCAGCAAGCTATATATGCTTAGATGTTTTCTATTTCTATTTGGATAAATTAAAGACGTAATGGAAGTGAGGAGGAGGCTCCACTTCCGATTTTATATTTTACTCATGATGGAACTTCCGTTGTTCCAGACTGTATGATATGATAGAACTTCCGTTGTTCCAGACTGTATGATGGAAGCATTTGAAAACTGCGAGAGGCAACAACAGTCTGGTAAAGCCAGACTCATTTCTAGGCTGGTCCGATGCATCTCGGGAGCAGGACTGGTATGGGGTAGAAGGAACACTAGAGCAGACTCTGGGACAGTTAATTTATACATTTATTTATTTAACACAGTGCAGGTAAAATAAAATGAACGTTTTTGTCACAAACTGTGCTCATGTAAGCACACTGCACAGTATACCTTGACTCAAAGTAACGGCCAGGCAGGATGCAATAACCCATTCTGAGCGGGAAGGGAACCCCTTTTGGTGTTAAACATCATCATCATCATCATCATCATCATCATCATCATCATCATACTAAAATTCAGCGAATGTCTGTCTGTCTGTCTGAATGTCCCTGACAGCGCTTTATCTCAACATTGGCTGGCCCAATCACTCCCACTTTTCACACAGGCATGGACCATAATTATATGGAGGTCTTAATGGAGCCCTTTTTCCAATTTGACACATTAATGATTTATAATGAATTTATTAGTGGATTAAAAAATGCAAAAATGGGTATTGTACTGTCAATATGACATGAATATGAATGCAAAGTAGCGGTCCATGTGTGGACAGGCTACCTGTCGCCGTTGTGCATGGTGAGATGTGTGCAAACCGTGTAGTTTATCAGGAGAAGAATACCAAAGGATGCAAGATTTAGTAGTGAATTAAAAACACACCGGGCGCAGTACCCCCCCACGGCCACAAGGGCAAATATCTCACAACGGGTAAGGGCTAGTTGTTATAATTTACGGTAGCTATTTTTGAAAAACCGTTGAAAATATTTATTTCAGAAAACTAAAATAAATAGGTCAGGCCTAAATGGGTTAAGATGAAGTGAAAGCAAATATAGCTTACTTGGTAGTAAATGGGTAGAGCAGCCAGCCAATCGCGGCAACCAGCTGATCAGTGAGTCTATGCAAGTGATACAAAGTTGACAATTCCGAGAAGTTTAGGAAAAAAAGTGCGGTTGCCCTGTGGTTGTCAGTCAGTCATGGGGGCAGGCAGCCATCGAGATAAAAGGAATTTATGACAAACGGTACATTTTTCATTTGGGGTTCCTCTCCTACGGTTAAAACGAAAGCCCCTTTTGGAGGTGTGCTCTATATAGAAGCCCCACAACCTGCGACAACCACGTTTCTTTTAATCTGGGTCAAAGGTTGTGCCTTGTCTTCTAATTTCTACTTGGTTTGCACAGTTCCCACAGTCATTCTAATTTATTTCGTGCACCTTTTCGTTTCTTCAATTTGCAGGTGTTTCTGGAGATTGAGAACACGTCTCAGCGGTCCTGGGTGCAGGTCTATGGGGACGCCAGGGTGCGAGCCGTGCTGGTGGAAGACTCCATCATATGGGCCACTCGCAGTGACGGGGCTGCGGCTGCAGGAGCGTCACCGGCTGCCTGGCCTGCTCTGGTGAGTGCATGCATGAGATGACAATGAGCTTATCCTATTCTGACCTGAGATCAGATTCTAAAAATGTCTTCTACATCCTGACAGTTTTCTGAAAAAGCTATGTTTCTATGTCAGTCGTTCATTGATTTTTCAAAAATAGCAGACCTACGAGCTTGTAGGTCTGCTATTTTTCAATAGCTAAAGCATGACATGATGCTAACACAAAAAGGGGTTCCCGACCAGAATGGGTTATAGCGAAATCCGGCACGCCTACATGAGATCACGATCGGCTGATTTTATTTTAACGATTTTGATGAAAAATGAAAAATCCCTCATGTACCAGGGGTACATGAGGGAGTTCCAGGGGGTCCCCAGCTAAATGATAGTTTGGAACCAAATGGGCCCTTGTGGGTCCGTAACTCTGAGAGTGTGCAAATAGAACCAAATGGACCCATTACCTAATGGTAGACTGGTAGACTAATGCAATGGTAGACTAATGCATGTCAAACTGGAGGTCCTTGAAATAAAACTGGTTGAGAATCACTGCTAGAGCCATAAAAATCTTCTCTTATAGGTGTCCCTGGCATGTCCTTTCAAATGGGGGTCCGTGGGCTAAACGATGTCAATTTGGGGGTCCTTGACATGAAAACGTTTGGGAACCATTGACTGTAGCCTACTTGTTCATGGTGTAAATGATTCCTGTGAGCCACATTGCACTGTATGCAAAGAGGGTACAGTGGTTTTGGGTAGAGTCGCGACTCGCGATACGCGTCGATTTTGAATAATGACTGCGTGTCCTACAACATTTTCCTCTTGCAATGCATAGTCCTAGACCACTGATGGACGATGTTTTGACAAATATATTGTAGATTCCAAAGTTTCCAAATCAATTTGACAAACTTGGTTGATAAAATAAATTCATGTTTTGATGGATAAATGCAAAAGATTTAATCGTATATCGTAACTGTCGGGCAGATGCTGATGATAAAGCCACACACACTGCATTTCCTGCCATATCGACATGGTACGGTACAATACAATTATCGGGCAGGGATCCGATACGATTATTTCCGTATCGATTAATTGAACGCACTCCTACAGTCAACCACCCTCTATTGTTTTCTTAACCCATATAGACCTGAGCTCCATTCTACAAACCCATGTTTCTATGTCAGTCAAACATTTTCATGTCAAGGACCCCCAGAAATATATGTAATTGGCTGCCGACCCCATCTGAAAATATGTTGTTCCAGGGACCTCCCCAGAAGCAAAAATAGCAGATTCGGGAGCTTGTAGATCTGCTATTTTTCAATAGCTAAAGTATAACACAATCCTAAAAAAACACCAAAAGAGGTTCCCGTCCTGAATGGGTTAAGTAGGCTATCTGATAAGGGACAGGACAGGTACCCCAAAAAACATCCTACAGGCCACAGTGAACCCCTTTTGCAGGCTGCCTCTGGGCCGCCAGCTTGACACCCTTGCTTACCTAGGAGACATAGCATGTCCTCATGATGTAACCACACTTTGTCTTCCTCATCAGGCCTTACCTAGGAGTCATAGCATGTCCTCATGATGTAACCACACTTTGTCTTCCTCATCAGGCCTTACATAGGAGTCATAGCATGTCCTCATGATGTAACCACACCTTGTCTTACCTAGGAGTCATAGCATGTCCTCATGTCCTCAACCTTGTCTTCCTCATCAGGCCTTCCGTTGCCTGGTGGACAGAGTGGGGTTGGGATCTCTGGTTCCAGTGGAGTTCTTCGGAAACAAGTCTTTTGAATTCCTCCCCGACAACAAATCCGTCCAGAGGTTTGAGGTGTGTACACTGTACTGATTTATTAATGAAATCCATCACCGCTGCAATGTTCTTCATCTCGGTACTGTCGTGGAATTCTGGATCAATCGATAATCGATGAGGCAATATTATAGGAGTTGAGACAATAATTCTCAGGTGCTTTACGTAACATGATATCATGTGCAGATGTACAACATTACACCGCTCAGGTCAGTGGTTCTGTAGGTCTGCCAAGAGCACAGAGCAGAAATCATAGTTATACTGTACACTGCTTCAAGGACAAAGTAAACCATAACATCATAGGCTATAACACAAACAACGGCCACTAGGCCCAGTGAAGACATCTAGGCCTTCACAGCCACCAAATAGCACAATGTGTTATAAAAGTATCATTATGTGATCGGAAATTATAAAGGTTGGCGCGCTACGAGCTTGTAGATCTGCTAATATTTTTTTAATCGAAGAACGACTGACATAGAAACATAGCTTTTTCTGAAAACTGTCAGGATGTAGAAGACCTTTTTAGCATCTGATCTCAGGTCAGAATAGAATTAATTCTTAATTAATAGAATTAAGCAATCATATCATTTCTTCCTCAATTCCCCTGTGGTGTGTGTGTGTTTGTGTGTATGTGCGTGCGCGCAGATGGATAAAGACATCAAGCACTCGGTGCTGTCGGGTCAGCCCACTATCCAGGCCGCCATCTCCAAGTGGTGGAGTGATTTTGATCTCCAGGAGATCTTCAGGAAGGGTGAGCTGGAGGTCTTTGTGTTCGTCTTTACCAGAGCCATCTAATAGAAGAGTTAGGATATTCTCTTCAGGAAGGGTGAGCTGGGTTCTTTGTGTTCGTCTTTACCAGAGCCATCTAATGGAAGAGTTACCATATAGAGGGGGCAGAAACCGAGCACTGTTCATGCAGCCTGAACTGAGACGAGCTGGAGTTGGAAATACATTGTTTTCAACGAGGGCGACGCAAATCGGAGCTATTTTAAGCATGTGTGCGACATGACAACTGTTTTTAGTATTGCACAGTAAGAACTAAAGTCTCTGTAATGTTTATGTTGTACTATTACTACAAAACAATCTAAAACAAAGGGATTTAAGATCATTAAAGCTGGGCTGTTGCCCTGGGTCCAATGCATTTCTGCCTACTTCCGGTCCAGGACTTGTCCCCATTCTCAATAGAAGTCTATGTAGGAGAGCCACCATTGGACTGACCCCATGAAGTGAACGCAGTTTGCGTAACTGTCTATATCTAAGGCTCTGGTCTTTACTAGCCTCCCGTAGCCAGCCTTCGCCCCAGGCAGATGACCGGCCAACCAGATTTGTCTGGAACCAGGCTATATCCAACCAGGGCCCAGTATGCAAATATGTTGCCGTACATTGGCAGATATTCGTTCCTTTTTCCACAACAAAGATGGATGCCGCAATAGCAGCAGTAAATGGGACATTTGTGCTCGTACTGGCTTAATATGGCATTAAAACATTATGAATTTCTGGCGCTGACCCAGCGATTAATCGACGTTCAATCGATACGCACGGGAATCGATTTTTTAATTTTGAATCGAATAGTCATTAAAAAAAAAGCGGCCGCTTTTGGTCCGCGAGACGGCCCAATTTGGTCCGCGAGCCATGCTTGCGCCTCGCAGCACCTCGCAACGCCTCCTCTTTCCCCGTGTTAACAAGGAAGGCAAGCGCATGCACCACAGTTCAGTGGACATTAAATATAGGCTACCATGTTTGATAAGTCATATAAAAACATTACTTACACGAAAATGAAAATATAAACTTCACAGATTATAGATCACTTGGAATTATAACAATCTGTTGACTATTGCCTGAATAATGCCACTATAAAATCTCAACTTTTATCGATGAGCCATTGCGCTGCTTGGATTCACATGGTGAGTGCGCTCAGTGCACCGAAGAATTGATTTTTTTTGCTCCTACAGACCAAAACACCTTTTCTCTTTGGCATTTAATTGCACCTGATCGTATTATTGTAATTATGTAGCCTATACTATTTGCCTGTGTTTTGTCTTTTAATTATGCTTTTTTTTGTGCGCCGATGGTGATGCGATGCTCCACTTGTTTCAGCCTGTAGGCCTACAGCACTTTGGTCAGCTTTTATTGTTTTAAATGTGCTATATAAATAAAGTTTGATTTAGGCCTATATTGGAGCAGGTGCTGGCAAATAACTAATTACTGTAGGCTAATGCAGTGAAGTTGCGCAAATGTCAACTCAATTAGCAAGCGGAGCTGCATGCATTCTGCACTGCAGTCTGCAGATCTCTTCTTAGAGTTTACTTTAATATTATGGTTTACTTTCAACCATAAACCATAATATGATTGACAAACCTTGGATTATAATTCTTCATCGACCAACAGCGCATGCAGCATGACTATGAGGTAAATTTAACTATGTGGGATTTCTCCATCGGCATCACATGTCGATAAAAAAATGGGATTTCACTAGTGGCATTATTCAGGCAATACTCAGATTGTTATAATTCCAAGTGATCTATAATCTGTGAAGTTTATATATTTTTTCCCATACGCACACTCAGTCACATTAACTTTATGATCAATCAAATCAACCGTGGTTGATTTTATTTCTGACAAGTGTCAGGCTTGAAAAGTTCATTCATGTTACCGTTCGTTTACAATTGACAGAGGAGTTTGGATTATATATATTTTTATTTAATTTTAAGAGGTAATGCCTGTTTCAGGCAGTTGACTTGTTACGGTCGGATGTTTTATTAAGCCTAATTATTTGTGCGTCACTGCTTTCATGAAGGCTGCAAGCCTGCAACAGTTGTTGCTTATTGTTTAAAATAAATTAGACCAATCCAAGCATGCCTTTCTCTCCGCTATATCGTTGTTTAAGCCAAAGAGTCACTGCTCGCATCGCACGCATCGCACCCCCCCCCCCCCCCCCCCCGTTGACGTTTCGAAGCGTCGACGTTCGAAACGTGGGAATCGATTTTGAATCGATCATCAAATACGGAATCGAAGGTCAGCCTAGCGGTCCAGGCGCATGGTAGTGGGGCACCTGTGTGGTAGAGGGACAGTGTGCTCTGATTGGTTGTAGGTCTAACCCAGGGGTGGGCAACTTTGACGATGGAGAGGGCCATTATATTTCCATACTATAAGTTCAAAACGCGTCACGTCGCGACGCGTTTTGAACTTGTATATCGGCTATTTTTGCTATATTTGAATTGAAATCCTGAAAAGTCATTTTTACTAAATACAAATATATTGGACATGAAAAAGACAATAACATTATTTTGTAATATACTACTCAGCAAACTACTAATTTAGACTAAGTAATTAAAGCGGGGCATGTTTGGAATTGTAAACGGCTGAAATCAATAACATATCAGTATTCCGAAATTATTCTGAGGGCCACGTTAAGTGAAGGTGGGGGTTGTAGGTCAGCTTTTTTTTTTTAAATCGAAGAACGACTGACATGGAAACATAGCTTTTTCAGAAAACTGTCAGGACGTAGAAGACATTTTTAGAATCTGATCTCGGGTCAGAATGGGTTAATATCTAATGATTGCATGTCGTCCTTCCCTCAGGTTCCCACACCATCCAGGGCAGCAGGGTTCGGGTGTATCAGCCAGAAGAGTTGGAGGAGTGGGCCCTTGGACTGGTGTCCCAACACGACCCCGTCTCACACATTATGGAGATCACTATGGACAAGGTACACTATAATACATTATAATACAATACACACATTATGGAGATCACTATGGACAATGTACACTATGAATACATTATAATACAATACACACATTATGGAGATCACTATGGACTGTACACTATGAATACATTATAATACAATACACACATTATGGAGATCACTATGGACTGTACACTATGAATACATTATAATACAATACACACATTATGGAGATCACTATGGACAATGTACACTATGAATGCATTATAATACAATACACACATTATGGAGATCACTATGGACAATGTACACTATGAATACATTATAATACAATACACACATTATGGAGATCACTATGGACAAGGTAGACTATGAATACATCAACTATAAATACATTCTGTTGTAGCTTAATTAGCTTATAGATATGGATGGATGTAACATAAAGGGCTTATGCATTGTTCTCACTTTTCTGTTAACAGGGAGACGAGAATCAGAGGGTGGATCCTCGTGTGATTCATGTAATGCTGGCAGAGAATGAGGTAAGTCTTAACGCACGGACACCGTAAGTAGAACGTTGTAATTTAGGTGCTGTTTCATCTCCGGACTTCTTTTCCTTTTTTCCTCCTCAGCTGAGCAAGAACGGCCGACGCAGGAAGGAGGGCGAAGCGGCCAAGGGCGACAGCGTCCGGCGGCGTCGGACCGCCTCCGAGGGCGAGGACGACGTGAACATGAAGCGGTTCAAAGGCGCGGCGGGCGAGGCCGTGGCCGACGGACAGGGCTGTGGCGACGCCGCCAAGTCTTTAGTGGAGGGCGTGGCCATGTGGGGGGGAGACGCCGGCGCGGGAGGAGCACGAACCAACAACAACAGCAACGCCACCAAAAACGGCACCTCTCCCGACGCGGTGTCCAGCAGCCCCAGCACCACCACGTCGCCCCAAATGGACCAATCGAACGTTCCTCCTCCTCCTCCTCTTCCTCGCCACCACGCCTACATCAAGGAAAACGGGCGCGCACTGCCCACGCAAGGGCCGGCGGACTCCACCACGCATCACACCCCCACCCCTCCTCCCCTGAAGCCGGCACCCTCTCCCTTCTCCAACGCGTCTTTCCCCTCGCTGGGCCCGATGCCGTGCCTGTTCCCCGGAGCGCCCGGCTCCAAGCCCCCGGCTCCCCAGTCGGACCGAGAGGAGCCGTCCCAGTCGTCGTACCCTAAAACCGCTGCTCTCGTGTCCCCGGGGCCCGTGACCATCTCCTCGTCCTCTCACGGCGGTGGTCCCAGTGTGGCACTTTCAGCCCCGCAGGGAATCAGCCCCAAAGCGTCGACTTGGGGGAACCCAGCTGAGGTGAGCCATGCAATGTCTCTCAACCATACTACAATGTCTCTCAACCATACTACAATGTCTCTCAACCATACTACAATGTCTCTCAACCATACTACAATGTCTCTCAACCATACTACAATGCATGTCTTTATAGTAGGTCGGAGTTCTTCTCACTTTCCTGTCAAGGTCCACCAAATAGTTGTGTGTACTGTTAGTGTATAAAGCCTTGTTATAAGATGCTCTTCCAAGAAAATCCATATAATGTTGTGGACATGATTTAGTATATATCCGGACCCATGCCTCAAGAAATTTATATTTATTATTTTATTACGTAGCCCTCTCAAGCTGCTCTCCCTCTGCTATGGCTCAATGCTGCTGGTTGAATATTTAACGCATTGTAAGTAGCCTACTTAACGCATTGTAAGGACTCAAACCTTCATACCGTCTATGTTCTGTTCAGAATCAACGCTAGCACAGCACATCTGTGAACAACTCGACCTCCCCACCCCCGTCTGTCGGTCTCGACCAGGTTCCTCAATCAATGCCAGTGCATGACATGCAAGACGACGACAAACTAGTTATGGAACCGTTAGACATTTTGGAGACGTCCCGAAAATGGAAAGATGTTTGCCCTGCAACGTGCATGAAAAGAACATTCAACGGTGGTGATTTGAGAGGCAAAGCGAGAACTAACGTGACAGTCTACTCTTAATTCATATTGACAAGGAGCAGGCTGTCTTTGGCCAGACACACAGCGTGGATTCACTGACGCCTCCTCCTCCCCGCTATGAGTCTGAACGTCGGCCCATAGCAGGAAGCTGGAGAAATCAGTGACTCACTGACTGCGTAAGCAGCCTCTTGGTCGGTCCATGTGTGTATGGTGACGTAACATACATGCTGTGTTACTTTCAAAACAATGGCTGGCCTCAAGTTCCCTCAAGGCAACAGGTTTAATTTCCACAGAAACAATAAAAACAGTTGTTTTTAAGTGGTTATGTCAGATATAGACTCCGGCATTTATCGGATATAGCTCGCTCACATAGAAAGTAGAAAGTAACTAAACAGACCTGACCACTGTGGCGTCAGTTATTTGTTGTTGTTGATTGGCTAGATGAATCTGTCTGTCAAGGGAACCACTTAAACCTGTGGCACTCGGTGCCGCGCTATGAGCTTGTAGATCTGCTATTTTTCAATAGCTAAAGTGTAACATAATGCTTGAAACACCAAAAGGGGTTCCCGGCCAGCCCAGAATGGGTTAAGCCCACTTTTCAAGCTGCCTGTGGGACGAAGTCCAGACTGATATCGGCGGGGAGGAAGCCAGAGAGAATCCACGTTATCAGTCTGGCTAAAGCCAGGCTATACAGTACCTGTATGCTGAACTGGTCCTGTATTAGTATTTTGTGCCTACTGTTTTTTTTAATGGCTCAGAGCGAGTTGAAAGGCCTCCATATAATTTAAATGTAAATTTTATGTAAATATATATATCCTCAAATGTATATATACCGCAGGTTAATAATGTATATTCGGCTACTTCAACTTTATGATGCAAGTAAAGACAATTTCATAATTTAGGCATTTAGCAGATGCTCTTAATACAGAGCGGCTTACAGTAAGCAAGAAGAACACATGGTAATACATCAAATACACGTATATAAATAGTCATCAAGGATCATAAGATCTGAGAGCCTAACATCCGTCTAACAGCAGAATAACTGTACAATTAAACTATGAGTAAACACTATGAAGTGTTATGTCTACATAAAATGCTATCTAAATTACCTACGTTTAGCCGTTGCATAGGCTGTAAGGTTGTTGAGGCTAGTGTAAGTGCTAATTCACGAATAAATATTTAATCGGTTACTTAAGAATTGCATAGTTGGTGCCTGGGCCGTGGCTCAGCGGTCCAGGCACCTTGGCTGGTAGTCCAGGTCTGTCAGTGTGCCGCGGGTTCGACTCCCGATCCCGACGGCCTTTACTTAGTGGTGGGGGAAAAAATCGATTAGTCAATTAATCGCGATGCCATCATGGGCGATAATTCATCGATGCACAAATGTCAAACATCGATTATTTAATGTATTTTTTTTACCGGAGCAAAAGGGCGGAACTAATCTGCGACTGCGCTGCGTCGTCGTACCGGACCGTTTAGAGTGACGCACACAGCGCTCGCACACGCTTTAGCTTTCAACAACGCGGAGGGGAAGAGAAAAAAGATGACAGAAAGGGAACATTTTGGATTGTATGAGGTTGAGGGGACACGAGAACTCGATAAAAATCACACCATCGACCGCCTGTGAAATGTGGACGAGATGGGACGATGTAGTGTGGCTCCAAAGTGCTACATGGCCCGGAATCCGTCGCTCCCCACGACCGAATGTGAACGTAAATCCTTTGCAATAAAAGTGCCGATGGACTTCGTAATTCTAGTCGCCTTTTCTGAGTGCATGGGCAGCTGTCCGTGTGTTCGGGATCGGGATGGTTGTCTTGACTGCATCTCTGGATGTCAGTGGGCAATATGGTCTTGTACACGTTGTGAGTTGTATCGAGTTCCCGTGTCCCCTCAACATCATAGAATCCAAAATGTTGCCATACACTTGTAAAATACTTTAAACCAAATGCTCCTTAATGTGTGCAAACAAAAAGAAAGGTGCAACATAATAGTCTCAATAACTACCCCAAAGCTTCCTTAATGACACTTCAGTAACTGAAAATGAAATCCCTGAATAAGGAAACAAAGAAAAGCACCTTTTTTGTCCTAACAAAGAATAAAGGCAATTTGACAGAGTGCTGCTGACCTCAACCGAAATCCTGCCCATGTATTTCTATGACATGACATCTTATGTCATT
The DNA here is from genome assembly GCF_963924005.1 of Protomyctophum bolini. Classification (NCBI taxonomy): domain Eukaryota; kingdom Metazoa; phylum Chordata; class Actinopteri; order Myctophiformes; family Myctophidae; genus Protomyctophum; species Protomyctophum bolini. The sequence goes on from NC_137871.1 coordinate 34,806,007, forward strand.
ATTAATATATATTTATTGTATGCTTGTACAAACTCATTCTTTTTTTTTTTAAAGAAAACTGCTTATTACTGTTCTGTATTTGGCCACAGACACCCATCTGAAAATATTTTCTTCTATGGACCCCCCCAGAAGCAAAGATTTGAGTTAAAAACGTGCACTGTGAAAGAATATATATATTCATAATCATTAGAAAGCACTTTGTTTATTTGTCACACAGTGACTGAGTGATTAACAGTGAGTGATTAATCGGGATCAATCGGGATTAATCGAATCGTAACGTAGCCCAATTAATCGGGATTAATCGGGATTAATCGCATCGTGACCCTCGGAAACGATGTGTAATCGCATCGCCAGGTACCTGGCGATGAACGCCTCTACCTTTACTGCATGTCACGTCACCCCCCCAGTTGGTTGGCAGGTATGCATAAGAGCAGGTGTGGAGATAATATTATAGTGGGATTGTCGAGTGAGTTAAATTAGTGTGATGATAGATGGTAAAGTGTTTTGCTGAGGACCCCCCCCAGGCCAGACATGTAACTGATGCTATAATATGAGGTTTCATTGTTTTGTGCTGCAGGGCTCCAAGAACTCCAGTTTCGGCGCGCCCCAGACGCTGCCCGGAGCCGCTCCTGTATTTGGAGAAGTCAGCTCCCAGGTGAACGGCGCCTCGGCCGCCACCAAGGACTCCTCCAGGCCCTTCGGCTTCGGCTTCGGAGGGGCCAAGAATGGCTCCCAAAAAACACAGCAAGACCAGAACTTGTTTTTACAGTGCATGACCCAGAGCCCCGGCTCCAACCAGACTCCAGGTTCCGCTCAGTCGCAATCCAAGGACACTAACTACTTCACGGCCGTGTCAGAGAGCCTGAGTAAAGCACCTCCGAGTCTGATCAAGCCTGCTCCTCCCAACGATGGGAAGATGTCCGCCATGGCCCCGACGTCGGCGGGGCTCTTTGGGTCGGCGCCCGAGGCCCATCCGACCGGAAACGGAGTGCTCAACAAGCCCTTTGGAGGAGAGGACAAAACGTCGTCATTCGCCGGCCTGAGTGGTCCCGGAGCGATGAGAGGTACCGGTCTGAACATGGGTGGTGGCGTGGCGGCTCACGCAGCCACAGCCCAAGGTTCCGCTAAAAGGAGTGGCAGTAATTGTTCCAAGACTGCAGACAGCCACCAGAACCTGTTCCTGCAGGGCTCCAAAGAGCCCGCTAACCCTTTCCTGACGTACGGAGACACGACACCACACACGTCCTTCGCTGGCCTTTCTGGGTCCGAGGCAGAGAATCTGGACAGTAAGCCGAACCTGTTTACTATGGCAGAGCCACCCAAAGGTATGCTTTCTTCCCTTCCCTTTGCTGCTCTCTCGGCAGCAGCGACTTCCACTAGTTCCTCCTCTTCTCCGGGCCCCGTTTTCTCTCAGAGGTCACAGGGTGACGGAATTAAGACCGAGGAGGATGAAGAGGAGCAGAGGCCCACCTCCACCTCCGCCGTGTTTGGAAGTGCAGGCGGGATTGAAGAGGCACCCGTGTCCTTCGACCAGAACCAGGAACGGGGCCAGGCGTCCAAGCGTGACTCCGACTCCAGCACAAACAGCGACCTCTCGGACCTGAGTGACAACGAAGAGGGCACGGGCCAGGGTCCAGGAGGGACACCGGGCCTCGCCAAGGACCCTGCCGCGCTTCAGAAACCCAAGATCTCTGCGGCCGTAAAGGGCCGTCCACGCAACAAACCCTTCAAAGGTAAGGCTTGCCAATACTGTATAGAGCACCGCAGTCCCTCCCCCTTTCAGAAAAACGAGTGGCCCAGGAAATGCATTCTCCCATCGGCACTTCTTATATAATTTATTTAAAGACGGTTACGCCGCGGACAAAGCCAACTCGGATCGTGACAAATCATGACAATGAACACAATGTTTTGGGCCGATCAAATCATTAGAAAGAAGAAAAGAAAGTCAGGAGACAACACTATTTGTTTTGTTTTTCGTCTTATAAATTATTTGATCGGCCCAAAACATTGTGTTCATTGTCATGATTTGTCACGATCCGAGTTTGTCCGCGGCGTAACCATCTTTAAATAAATTATATAAGATGTGCTGATGGGAGAATGCATTGGGGTTTCATTTCCTGGGCCACTCTTTTTCTGAAAGGGGGAGGGACTGTGGCGCTCTATACTGGTTGTGGTACTGTATTTTCCCATTCTGGGCGGGAACCCCTTTTGGTGTTAGCATTATGTTATGCTTTAGCTATTGAAAAATAGCAGATCTACAAGCTCATAGCTACGAGCTTGTAGGTCTGCTTTTTTTGAAAATTCGAAGAACGACTGACATAGAAACACAGCTTTTTCAGAAAACTGTCAGGATATAGAAGACATTCTTTTAATCTGATCTCAGGTCAAAATGGGGTGTTCCACATTATAAATGCTGGAATGGGGCGCGGGTCGTTCACAAAAGCTCGACAGAAACATACATTTTCTCTTTTTTCCAGTGGTCAGTCAGTGTTAAAAGACATGGCTAGGGTCCGTCGTCTGAAGCAGTCTTCAATGTGTTGTGTGTTTTCTTCCAGTGGGTCAGTCAGTGTTAAAAGACATGGCGAGGGTCCGTCGTCTGAAGCAGTCTTCAATGTGTTGTGTGTTTTCTTCCAGTGGGTCAGTCAGTGTTAAAAGACATGGCGAGGGTCCGTCGTCTGAAGCAGTCTTCAATGTGTTGTGTGTTTTTTCTCCAGTGGGTCAGTCAGTGTTAAAAGACATGGCGAGGGTCCGCCGTCTGAAGCAGTCGGGGGAGTCGTTCCTCCAGGACGGATCCTGCATCAACGTCGCTCCTCACCTGCACAAGTGCCGGGAATGCCGTCTGGAGCGCTACCGCAAATACCGGAACGAAGACGACACTGACGATGACGACGACCCTAACGTGGCCTGTCGCTTCTTCCACTTCCGCAAGTATGTACCTGGACACCGGCGTACCGATTGGTTGAATTTGATTTGAATAGTTTATCAGACGGAAATGTGAAAACGGCAAACGAAACAGAGTACAGTCAAACACTTTGTCCAAAGGGGTTGGCAACAAAAAAACATCTTTGTGGTCTTTTTTTCCATTTAGGCCCTAGTATGCAATCAATTCATAGACATGACATAGAGTAGAATAACACACGAAATTCAATATCATCACAAGAAGAACTACAAAAATAAATATCACAGGAAAAAAGAACTACACAAATCAATATCACCACAGGAAAAAATAAAATGCTGTAAGAGTTGGAAAAAGGAAGGGGGGGGGGGTCGGGTGATCACCTTTTTAAGGGTGAAGTGATCATTTCCTTTCCCTTGGGCCTGCTGAAAGGTGGATTGTCCACCTGTCGGGTGAAAAGAAGCAGCTCGGACTCCTCATGCATAGAAGGAAGCATGAGGTCAGTCCGCTGGCCTCCTCAAGTTGGCAGAGGAAGTGTAGCGAGTACATTAGATAATTGGGTGAAAAAATGGGTTGCAAAATCGTGGGATACAAAAATATATATTTTTTAAAGATGCCCAGTCAAGAGACTCTCATCTCGTCTTCATTGAGTTCTTACCATTCCATCGACCTTGAGCCAAAGTAATTCAGTAATACTAGAAAGGAAACTGTAACTTGCTAGTAATTAATGTAACCGCTGTCTTCGCTGTCCAGGCTGGCGTTCACTCGTAAAGGTATTCTGCGCGTGGAGGGCTTCCTGAGTCCGCAGCAGAGCGACTCTCTGTCCATGGCGCTGTGGCTCCCCGCCCCGGCCATCCAGGAGGGCCTGGACCTGGACACCTCCAAGTACATCCTGGCCAACGTGGGCGATCAGTTCTGCCAGCTGGTCATGTCTGAGAAGGAAGCCATGATGATGGTGGAGCCTCACCGTGAGTAACGACAGCAACCACACTTAATTAACCACATTTAACCATGGCGTCCCTATTTGAGCATGTCATTATAGCAAAACATCTTTAAAAACACCTTGAAATGTGTTTTTATTCTGAAATAGCTGAACTCTACAAGCTCTTGATCTCACATTTTTAAATTGATTCAAAAATGTTCGCTCATAATGCCCAAATGGTTAAATCAAGTCCTTGTGCAAAGCTAGCAAAGGCAGCTGCACTGTGTCTCTTTTTAGTTCCATTAAGCCTTTCACCCATAGAGTTATAACATATCTAGAGAATGGACGGCCCTGCCACCCCACCTATTCATTTCAATGAGAGTTGCTCACCAGCGCATAAAGCACCCGGAAGTACACTCTTCTTCCGGGATTGGCTCCATTGTTGGAGCCGATATAGTCTTGTGTGGCCAGCTGTTGCCTCTCTAGCAATGTTTAAATGCTTCCGTCATACAGTCTGGCGCCCGTTGCACCCCCTACTCTGTACCGTCTACTCTGTAATAAGGTGTGTTCGTTGTCTTCGTGCAGAGAAAGTGGCGTGGAAGCGGGCGGTGCGGGGCATCAGGGAGATGTGTGACGTGTGCGAGACCACCCTGTTCAACATCCACTGGGTGTGTCGCAAGTGTGGCTTCGGAGTTTGTCTGGACTGCTATCGACTCCGCCGGAACAGACCCCGGGAAGGTGAGGCTTAACTGGAGACGCTTTGGCGTCATTTACAATATATACACTATAGTGTCATATTGGTCTATACATGTTTTTGAGGGGCGCTACCCCTCCTATATTCAGCTATTAGTGTAGACTTTTGTCCTACACAAACATTAAATTACCATTGACAATGAATGGAGAATTTATGTCATATGTGTCTGAGCAACTCTGTATTTTTGTGTTTTGTCCTATGCAAACATTAAATTCCCATTGACAAGGAATGGCCAATTTACCTCATATGTATCTGAGCAAATCGGCCTAGTGTTTTTATTTGTCCTACACAAACATTAGATTCCCATTGACAATGAATGGAGAATTTATGTCATATGTGTCTGAGCAACTCTGTATTTTTGTGTTTTGTCCTACACAAAGACTACATTCCCATTGACAATGAATGGACAATTTCACATCAGTGTCTGAACAAATGGACATGTTACGGCATGATGATTAGAGCGCCCCTCACTTCACATGAGCGATTTTTTATTTTTTGTATCTCGATTTGAAACGTCTAGTATGTGCAATAATGTGTTATTTTATTCCCCCTCAGATGTAGACGAGGTTCCAATCTGTGCTGTAATGTGTTATTTTACTGTAATGTGTTATTTTATTACCCCTCAGATGTAGACGAGGTTCCAGTCTGTGCTGTAATGTGTTATTTTATTACCCTCAGATGTAGACGAGGTTCCAGTATTGTGCTGTAATGTGTTATTTTACTGTAATGTGTTATTTTATTACCCCTCAGATGTAGACGAGGTTCCAGTATTGTGCTGTAATGTGTTATTTTACTGTAATGTGTTATTTTATTACCCTCAGATGTAGACGAGGTTCCAGTCTGTGCTGTAATGTGTTATTTTATTACCCCTCAGATGTAGACGAGGTTCCAGTCTGTGCTGTAATGTGTTATTTTATTACCCCTCAGATGTAGACGAGATTCCAGTCTGTGCTGTAATGTGTTATTTTATTACCCTCAGATGTAGACGAGGTTCCAGTCTGTGCTGTAATGTGTTATTTTATTACCCTCAGATGTAGACGAGGTTCCAGTCTGTGCTGTAATGTGTTATTTTATTACCCTCAGATGTAGACGAGGTTCCAGTCTGTGCTGTAATGTATTTTATTACCCTCAGATGTAGACGAGGTTCCCGAGGACGAGTGCTTCTCTTGGCTGAAGTGTGCCAAAGGTCAACCTCATGAACCACAGAACCTCATGCCCACACAGATCATACCAGGAGCAGGTAAGATCTCTAAAACACGCGCACGCACGTGTCCTTCTTCCACATGCCTAATTCATACTGCGTGCCGAAAAGAACAAATGCAACGTATAGAGGGTATCCGTGTGACATCATCATCAAACCAGGAAGTTATGCAGGAACGCCTTACTGAGTGGCAAAAAACGACTTTCTGGCCTTGACAGCCCCATACATCCACACAGAAAAAGTCCTATCTGATTGCATTAAACAACATTAAACAATGTTAAACTCACTTTGCATGTTGCTTTGCCACTCGATGTGCCATTCACTTTAAGCATGCGCATACCCTCTATTGTCAGCTGGTGGGTCTGTTCTTTCTGGCACCCAAGTGCGATGGGTTATAAGTTATAAGCTTGATGTTTAGGTTTTTTTGTAGTCTGTGTCCTTCCTGTTGTATTGAATGAAAGTGCCCCCTCCCGCCCTCCCTCTCTGTTCAGCTCTCTACAACATCGGGGACATGGTCCATTCAGCCAGGGGCAAATGGGGCATTAAGGCCAACTGTCCCTGCACCAGTCGACAGACCAAGCCTCTAGCGCGCCCCAGCGCCCCCAATGGGATTTCACAGGTATTGCAAAGCTGTGCTATCATTACCCGTTTAATGAAATGCATTTGACTGTCACACTACTCTATTGCAGTGGTTGATCAGTGCAGTGGCACTGATCTGATGTCTTCTCTATCAATAACCCAATGCCATCTGATTACCAGCAGTCTACAGGGAGTAACAGTTCCGCGGCTGCCTCCAGCCCTTCCATCAAACTAGAGGCAGAGACGACGACGATAACGCCGGCGGTTAAAACGGAAGCCACGGCGTCGGACGGAGGAGGAGGAGGAGGAGGAGGGGGGGGAGGAGGGGGCGCGGCCGCCGGGGAGGCGGTGGCGTTGGCGGCGGTGGGGAACAGCGGTGCCTCGCCGACGTGTAGCACCACCACCGGCGCTCCCAGCGCTAACCTCACTCAGACCTCCGCCAAGGACGCTCGCTCCTCTACGGGAGGAGAGGGCGGCGGCACGGCCCTGCACTGGCTGGCAGACCTGGCAACGCAAAAAGCCAAGGATGACACTAAAGGTACTTCCTTTAGAACCTCCGGGTCCAGGTCATCTGTCCCTAGAAGATGTTTTTCGAAGGAAAAACATTTTTAAAAATCACAAAAATAGAAAGTGAGCGTGTCGATATGAAGATGCTGCTTTCGAATGTAATGTACTGTATAACAAGTCCTGCTGTTACTGTATATGTGGACCTGGCCCCTTTTGTGCCCATATATGGAGCTGAGTGATTCACAAATCACTCAGCTCCATATATGGGCAGTGGGAACAAAGGACACACACACACACACACACAGACATGATCTGCTAGGTCTCATAGTAAGTGCTCACTGCGTTTGCAATCACTGCGTTCGCAACAATAGATTAAATATAATAATCTAATTATTGCTAATAGTTTTGAGTTTCACTCTAATTCTTAACCCCTTTTCCTACCAGAAACCGGGTCTCTGCGCTCCATGATGGGCAGAGACTCTCGGCCACCCTTTGGCTTGGACTCGCTCAGCGCCCTGTCCAAGCCTTCTGCTTCCAGCCCCAAGCTCTTCAACAGCTTGTTACTCGGGCCCAACGCAGCCCAGCCTAAGCCTGAAGGCTCCAGTCTCCGGGACCTGCTCAACTCCGGTCCTGGCAGACTCACGCAGGGCCCTGGAGACAGCGGGGTACCTTTCCCTTCGGTGTTCTCCTCAGGAGGGGTAAGCATACCTAACAAAAAATACATTGTGACTAGGGATGGATATCTAAACCCTGTTTCTAAATTTCTCAAAGCCTGAAAATCAGTAGCTTATCGTCCTAACGTGACAAGCTATTTTAATTTTATATATTTAAAGAATATGAGCTTGTAGATCTGCTATTTTTTTTTTTATCGTGAAAATGTGGCCCAAACCTACAAGCTCGTAGCGCCCCACCGAGTTGCGTGCTACGAGCTATTTTTGAAAAATCGTACAAATCTGGCGCAAATCTTTGAATATTATTTCAAAGTGAATGTTTTTAACTCGGGTCTAAATGGGTTAAAAATCTTCCGTGTCTTCCTGTGAGGTTCGAGGGTTCGAGGAGGGTGTCTGACAAATGGTGTGTCTGACTGTTGTTATGTCTAGTTACGGGAAGTAAACAGGAGAGGGCATATCGGTGACTCTGCAATGACAACATATCAGTGACTTAGCCATGACAACACCATCTACCACCTCTACTCTTGATGAGTCAAAAAGCAACATTACATGCATTCACCACCACAGTGTGGAATTAAATATTGAATCATAAACCAAACAGTTTCTTCAATATTTAGCACATTTTACCAATTCTCAGACTACTTTGATTTAACACCTAAGACACAAGAAAGCCGGCAGGCTTATTTCCATTGTAGTCCTTTTGGGGAAAGGGGACAGGGAGAAATGTGTCAGGACGGCTCATAGAAGACTATTTGGATGTAAATGTAATGGCCCTAGTAATGAGTTGCCGGGTGGAAATATCTATTGTATGTATATATTTAACATTCGACAACACTTTGACAGATACTTAAGGAATTCTGGAACACAATCACCTTGGGGTTTTATTTTCTCCTTTTTATTAAGTCCTCATTGACGGAAATGTTTGCCGTTTGTCCTGTCAGGGTGACAAACTGAAGGGCAGCCTGCCCAACTTCCTGGACCACATCATCGCCTCGGTGGTGGAGACCAAGAAGGCGGAGGGCCGGCGGGGTCCCGGGGGCTCCGAGGGCGGCGAGCTGGGCGTGTTGGGCCCCCGGAGGGACGGCGTGATGGGGCTCAGCGTGCTGGACCCTCACACCTCCCACACCTGGCTCTGTGACGGGCGGCTGCTCTGCCTTCAGGATCCGGGCAACGCCAACAACTGGAAGATCTTCAGAGAGTGTTGGAAACAGGGGCAGGTAAGGGAGATCGGCGTCACACAGAAAGAACGGCAAGCCAAAGTTGTCGGCATTAGATTAGGGGGTTACAGTAGAATGAGGACGGGTTAATGGGTTACAATTAAATCAGTATCTATCAACATTATTTAAACACGTGAGCTTAGGGCTGTCAAGATTACACATATTAGTTGATTAATTCTCACACTAATAATTAGCGATTTGTGTTTTTTGCGTTGAAACGTTCCAATTAGTTTCTCAGTTTTCCTTTTAGCCTTCGTAATCCCAAATAGCACGGGGCAGATATGACGAATAACTTAAATCTGAAACTTGAAATCACTGACACGTTTGATACATTTAAAAAATAGTGAAAATGTCTTGAAAATGTGTGGCCATTTTTTTCAACATGGAATCCATCGACGATTATGCAAGAATAATTGCGATTTTCTCAAATCATTGCGATTAGACTATTATGTAATAATTGTGTGACGGGTCTATGTGAGCTTGTAGATATCCTATTCTTGGCAACTAAGTACAGATCAAGCATTAGGTGTAGGAGACAAGGGTAGAACGAGGGCATTTGACGTTGGACTTTGCTGTTTAATTCTCTGGTGTTTGTAGCCCGTGTTGGTGTCAGGCATACATACGTTTAATTCTCTGGTGTTTGCCTGTAGCCCGTGTTGGTGTCGGGCATACATACGTTTAATTCTCTGGTGTTTGCCTGTGTTTGTGTCAGGCATACATACGTTTAATTCTCTGGTGTTGTTTGCCCGCAGCCCGTGTTGGTGTCAGGCATACATAAGCGTCTGAAAGCCCACCTGTGGAACCCTGCAGCGTTCAGCCTGGAGTTTGGAGACCAGGACGTAGATCTGGTCAACTGTAGAAACTGTTCCATCGTCGCCGACGTCAAGGTCAGGGACTTCTTCGACGGATTCGAGATCATCTCCAGTGAGTATCCATTTCCTTTTCACGTTCTGCTGTTTTAATTCACTCCGGCTGGTTTCTGTTACAGCCCATACATACATACATGCTGCTAACTGACTGACTGACGGGTCTGTGTTTGTGTGCCCCTGCAGAGCGTCTGAAGGGTGCTGATGAACAGCCCATGGTGTTGAAACTGAAGGATTGGCCACCCGGAGAAGACTTCAGAGATATGATGCCCACACGGTGAGAGATGACAGTGTAGTGATTTATGGTTCAATTGTTGTTGTTGTTTGGACTTCCCAGCAAACGGCCTTAAACTATCCCCACCACTGAACACTGTCCCACAAGATCAGTGGCTATCAAAGTCGGGTCCAGGGACCACCAGAGCGTTAAAATGTTTGAGAACTTAGAACTAAGTCCATTCTGTCAGGCTGATGTCAGACTATTGTTTAGTATTTAGCCGCAACTCAAATGCTCAGCGCCTGATGTTCTCTCGCCCCAGGTTTGAAGATCTGATGGACAACCTCCCCTTGCCCGAGTACACAAAGAGAGATGGCCGTCTCAACCTGGCCGCGCGGCTGCCCAACTTCTTTGTGCGTCCCGACCTGGGACCTAAGATGTACAACGCTTATGGTGAGAGAGAAGACTGACCCACATTCACTCTTCTCATAAAGAATATTTGCATTACATTTTTTCTCTGTATTGCTCCTCATCTTTTTGTGTGTTTACCTCTCTTACCTCAGGGCTGGCCTCCACAGAAGACAGGAAGGTTGGCACCACCAACCTCCACCTGGATGTGTCTGACGCCGTCAACGTTATGGTCTACGTCGGTATCCCTCATGGAGACGGAGCTGATGAGCATGGTGAGTGGACTGTGACGCACACAGAATTTCAAGAGATTTCAAAAACTGTGAATATCGCTGTAAGCCTGCGTTGTGACAGCTTGTATGTCAGCTATTTTTGCACGCTGTTAGTTTGACAACGTATAAAACGAAGTGTTTAATTGCTAAGATTAATAATGAATGGATGGATGCAACTCTGCTGGACGTTGACCGGTCCTGTCCTAAGTCTTTCGGGCTTTAATCAGAGCCCTGAAAATACCTCACAGTGGGTCTCACTATTTTGATTGTGGCCGAATTTCTCATTCACAGAGGACGGTGTTGCTGACCGCAAAGGTATGTAGACTCTTCCATTGCATCAATGCTGTATATATACATTTGTTTTATTTAAATAAAGATGTGTAGCCTTTCTAGTGTTGTATTTGAGAATTAGTTTGACAGTATTTACTAAAAGGCTTGGGAATGGAGTCGGGGGTATTTTTAAGCTTGTTAAAAAAATGCAAATTGATTGATCTGGAAAACGGGAAGTAAATTTTGCTTTTTGAAAAGTGGAGCAGAGTCGGTTTGAAAAAGTCGCCCTTGTAACAAACTTCTTCTGGTGTAGATAAAGACTGGAGGTATGAGGCATACATGCTGTCCCAGACAATATGTTAAATGGAGGTATGAGGCATACATGCTGTCCCAGACAATATGTTAAATGTGGGTAAATCAAGCCGCAGTATAAAGTAAATAAACCAAACGGTTCTGGTTCTCGTATTGGTGTTCATAAAGGATTTTCTGATTTTCCAGATGTGAAGAAATAAGTTTATATACTAGTATATTTTTCAAAGACCTGTGAAAAACGGGGACAAAGTTATATAATATCAATATTATATCGGTGATCTTAGACTGGATATTGTCTGTGATTTCGGATATTGTGATATGGCATAAGTGTTCTATAAAAATATAAATATCGGCTAGTGAAATATCGTTATCGGCAGATTCAAAATTGCTGATCAGAATGGGCCTCACGGCATTGAGTATTATGGAATATATATCCTTACGTTGCATTGGTAATCGGCAGCATCTGTAGGCTGTCACAAGCCTGTATCGCAAGGCTTGACCATGTTGCTGCTGCCCAGTGCCAACGCCCAGTGCCAACGCAGTGACAATGTTGCTGCTGCCCAGTGCCAACCAGTGCCAACGCGGTATACATTTTGGCATGAAACCTGAATCCATAACAATGACAGGCCGGGTTGGCGTTGCTCCGCTCTGAATCCTGTCCGCTATCGTCTCCATCCATGTTTATGTATTGGCAGCGTACCTGGGAATGCTGCACTGCCGCAACGCGTGTTTTGTGACACGGCGATATAAACGATAGAGCTTCATATAAAACGATAGACCTTTTCTATCGTACAGACGATATATAGCGGCATATCGCCCAGCCCTAATCTCGATTAATAAAGTTTAATACAAACAGGAAGAAGCGTTGCCGTGGTCAGTGTGGTTATAAAAACTGTAAACGAGTGCTCGTTGGCGAGGGTTCGATAATGGAGGTCCAAGGCACTCTGTTGCAGTCGGGTATAAAAAGCCTTTATTTAAATGGCATCTCGGCAAAGGGCATTAAAAAAAAACAACCAACGTGTTTCGGCTGTCAAGCCTTCGTCAGCGTCCCATAGTTGCATAGTACAACATGACATCAATTTATAGCGACCACAGGTTACAACAACATAATTATGTCCACAATAGTAAAAAAAACATGACCCATATTATTAAATGGTTTACCAATACAAATATCTTTTTAGAAAAATGGAAGAATGGCGTCCATCAGAGCTCTGAAAAGACCTGACAGTGGGTCTCACTATTTTTTGATTGTGGCCGAATTTCTCCTTCACAGAGGCAGGTGTCGCTGGACGCAAAGGTCTGTAGACTCTTCCATTGCATCAACGCTGTAGCATGCCCTTCTTCCACTAACTCCCCCTTTCTCCGCCGCCCCCCACCAACCCCCCCCATCCCGTTGTAGTCTGTAGGGTGTGTTTAGAGCACACCATTTCATCCATGTTTTACAGTTATAAAGGTGACTCTAAAACATTTATTAACCCCTTGGATGAATGGCCAGTGGTGTCGTAATTCTTTTCATATCCTTTTCCCTAATACTCGCATCTTAATAAACTCTTTTCACTCGTGCAGTAGAGATGTCAATGTTGGGTTCAAATGTGTTTTCTTTTGAAGTCTATGAAGACCGAGGCTGTTCTCCTCTGCTACCCCAGTGCACTTACCGTAGTTACTTGACCAACTTTACGTTACTGCTCAGGATGGAGATCTCCGTCTTTTTAATTAATTTCGTGAGATTTGTCCCGAAGACGGAGATTTAATTGTTTGATATCAGCGAGCGATACACTACAGTCTAGCCTGTTGTGCAACTCTCTACGTCATTTCCGGTTTGTGCGCCATCAAAAGTGTTCCCCCTCCATTATAGCGGAAGGGAGGAAAAGTCTTCTTTCTTTCTTTAACCTTTATTTATTCAGGGAAGTCGGTTGAGAGCAAGCTCTCTTTTCAACGCCCTGATTACAGTACCACATAATACTCTAACGCTAATAACTCTGAATCTAAATCACTGATTTAAATTCTAACCAAAATCTGTGTTTTTGACAGCCCATCGCAAATATTAACGTTTCTGTTGAAAGAGAAACGGCGTGAGCTAATGCTCACATAAGCCGTTTCCTACAACGGAGGTCTGCGAGCCGGGAGAACGGAAGTGAATGAGTAGTAATCTCAGCAATGTTAAATACCATCTGTTGCCCCAAGGTGGCAGAGAGAGTTAAAGATACAGGTTGTCAGCGTTTTTCAGAATCTAATGTCGGCAGGCAAAGACTTGGGCGTTAGCCATAGCTCAAATGCCAGTAGCTGTAGCTCAAATTAAGTTTAAGTGACTTGCATATAGTGACCGAGCTATACCCTGTGCGTGTGTGTCCCCGTCCATGTCTGTGTGTGTGTGTGTGTGTGCCCGTCCGTGTGTCCGTATCCGTCCTACAGAGGTCATGACCACCATTGAGGAGGGTGATGTGGACGACATGACAAAGAGACGAGTGTACGAAGCAAAGGAGAAACCCGGAGCTCTTTGGCACATCTACGCTGCCAAGGACGCCGAAAAGATCCGAGAGCTGCTCCGCAAGGTCAGCTGTCTATTGGTCTACATCTCGGATCACATGTTGTCCCTCTGTTTCTATATGAATTGCCTGCGTCTGTCAGAATTTACGTTGTATTTATTTTAATTAAGTAGTCGGGGTAGTCTACTGTGTTTTCCTTAAGTTGCACCTTAAAGGATAGTTCACAATTTTTGAACTTAAGTTTTATGAAATACTGGCCATTAATATAGTGGTTGGAACTGTATTAATTGATTGCCCGAGTCCCGTGGTGGGAGTTCTGCTCTGGTTTTGGTGAATATTAAGTAGTTCTGGTCATTTTGTGGGGGGCACTGGGGCCACGCATTAAAAGTAAATTAATCCACAAAACTAGCGTCATTTGTATTTTTCTTTTTACCTATTTCTAAAATATTAGCGGAACTTTTGTTCAACTTTGACCCCTCTATCACATGGAACTATTTTTGGGGTGTAGTCAAGTGATATGGACACAAAAAACATAGTTCTGTGTGGTAGAGGGGTCAAAAATTAACAAAGGTATGGTAGAAATAAGTCAACAATACAAGTGACGCTAGTTTTGTGAATTAATTTACCATTAATCCGTGGCCCCCTGTGCCCCCACAAAATGACCGGAACTACTTAATTCCGGCCAAGGCCAACCTGTCACTAATAATTAATTAAAAACTTTTTTCATTTGAATTTCTAATGAAATGCCATGTAAATCAACTTTACTTTAACCAAAATATCCTCGGTAGTCTAGGTTGTTTGCACTGTATATTTAAGTGCAGTGTGTGTGTTTGATATTGAAATATAATGTCCTGTACTTTCTCCCCGTTTGTGTCAGGTGGGAGAGGAACAGGGTCAAGAGAACCCTCCGGACCACGACCCCATCCACGACCAGAGCTGGTATCTGGACCAACTCCTCCGCCGGAGACTTTATGAGGAGTTTGGAGTCCAGGGCTGGGCCATTGTCCAGTTCTTAGGAGATGCTGTCTTTATCCCTGCTGGTGCTCCACACCAGGTGAGACCTTTTGCTTTACCTTTTAACATGAATAGAATGATAGGATTCAGGTTAAAAAATGATAATTTGTCTGTATCTGTGTTACTGAATTGATCCGGTCGGGAGCGCATGATATCTTTCTTACGTCATGTTGTAGTCATTGTTTTGTAGTCATCAGGCCAGAACCCTCGAACCAGAACTTCCTTTCCCTCAAACTGGAAGAATAATACCTTGACCTTCCCAATAAAAGCGTATTTAATTTTGAATTTTTTACAAAATAAATATAAATGTGAGTGTGCTTTCCAGAGACTATTTAGCGTCGTCTGTATACCTTTGTTATCCCACGGGGAAATTCTATTCTCAGCGCCGGCTACGAGAGAACGAGTCACGCTTTTTATTGGGAAGGTATTATTCTTTCAGTTTGATGGGAAGGAAGTAGGCAAGGATTTAATTTCTATTGTATTTAAATGTAAATGTACGTGTACATTTTTGTCAAGTTGAAAATGGGGCTGGGGTTCATCTTTATCAGTGGTTTATATTCCGGTCAGTGTGGTAAGTAAGGGATAATGTATGGCTGAGTGGTCATTGTTTATAGATAAATCACAGACGGGCTGATTCATCTATAAGCTGACCACTCAGCCATACATTATCCCGCGTATTACACGGCTACTTTAATACATACATTAATAAATTGATCTAAAGTGCAACAAAACGAGTTGATCAAATGGAATCCATATTCTGGTACTCCATCATCTATTCCTCGCTCAAAAAATCATTTTTGAGAGCAATGTTTATCTGTAAATGACATAGTGGGTGTGTTTACATGGCTGTCATGTTGGAAACGGCAGTAAATCAGCGGGGCACAGCGGGTGCTCCGAGGGTTTGACTAGGTATCGGAGCGGTCATTATCCAGAAATAACAGACCGCTGAATTTGGCGATTGACCAATCGGAATCAAGCATTCAACCAAGCCGTGTAATATGTGATATTGGATAAGGAAACGCATTGTGTCACTGGCTGTGGAGGTTTAACCATGTTGACATAAACCTTAAGTGCTAGGAGACCAGCTAGGAGTCACAACAGTTGTCTTTTGTGAACTATTAACTCTAGCAGCATTCAACAATAGTTGAATGATGAATGCTGAGAGTTGGTTGCCATGCAGACAGAAAGCAGAAGAAGAATGCATACAAATACCAGGTGTAAATGCGTAGTGCGTGAGCTGCTTATTAACGGGTATAATTGGGTCGTCCTGAGAAAACCGCGTCATAATGAACAACTTGAGATCTTTATTACTTATTACTTTTCTCCTGTGGGATGGAGTCAGTAGCCTGAAAGAGTCCTTCGGAAACTTAACTCGTCCATTATTTCTCCACTTTAATCATTGATTAGTCACCTTCCTGGACTGAGTAACACTGCTCAACGTGTGGGTTGCACCCCCAAAACATTTGCCAACATGGCAAATGGCTGTTGTTCAACCCTTGCTTTGAGTTGCATAGTGGATTGGATGATTGCACTCTCCCACAGTAATAAGGAAAAAAACAACACATATTTTTACACTTCATTAACATTTTACACTCAGTGTTATGGACTCTGTAGCGGGTGGACGATCCAAAAGCAGCCACAACCGCTTGGCACCTCCTCCTCATGATGCTGCTCACCAACCTAGCCACATTCAGCTGTGGGATGGCACCCCATTCCTCAACCAGGATGTGTTGCGAGTCAGCCAATGTGGTTCTGTTGGTAACTCTAGCACGTACAGCACGTCCAAGAAATGGTACCAGGGCTGACACCAAATAATGCAGCCGCTCTGTATGCTGGAGCACCAGCTTCCACGTTCCCTGTTGCACGGGCATTATCCTGAAGGGACAAACGTGGCATCTTTCCACCAGTGTTGCTGCTGCTTGGAGCATTTAAACAATGTCCAGAAAGTGGCAGGACCCATGCTAATGTGCCTGGCACACACCTGACCCATGCTAATGTGGCTGGCACACACCTGACCCATGCTAATGTGCCTGGCACACACCTGACCCATGCTAATGTGCCTGGCACACACCTGACCCATGCTAATGTGCCTGGCACACACCTGACCCATGCTAATGTGCCTGGCACACACCTGACCCATGCTAATGTGCCTGGCACACACCTGTGACTGAGTGGCACACACATGTGACTGAGTGGCACACACATGTGACTGAGTGGCACACACCTGTGACTGAGTGCAACATACCTGTGTCACTGGCACACACCTTCCAGCACCTGAAGCTCAAAACGAGAGTGAATGCCAACAGAACAATATTTCATTTTTTTGGGGGTGCAACCCACACGTTTAGCAGTGTTGCTCATTCCAGGAATGTCCGATCCCTACATGCTGTACCTCGTTGTAAAGGTGACTAATAAACAATTCAAATTATATAAGATACAAATAATAAATTGGTATTATTAAAGTGGCGAAATAATGGAACAAAGTTAAGTTTCCAAACTTTGTGTGCCGAGTTTAGTTAAATCCCATGAAAGTAACATTTTGAAATAAGGGATGATTATTAATCATACATACCATCAGTTTCTTACTTTATTTTAAGGAAATGACCTTCCATAATTGTACTAATGTACATATGTCTCAATGTCTAAGTTGTAGAAATTCAACATTTTAAGCAGGAAAGTTAGTTACTTGCCATGGAAGGTTTGCATTCATACAAGCCACCAGGTGGAGACAGAATGCATCAAGATAGAACTGACAATTCCTTTATGCTGAAACTTTATTCTTTGGTCTAGGAAAGTCTGTAGTTTTTTTTTTTTTAACGGTTTCCGTTGGTTTCCAAACTAGCGCTGGCAACTGACGCCAACTTCCTCCCCCCGCGGCCGCCCTCCTCCTCCCCTCCCCATTAGAACCCAGCTCGGAACACTGACGTCAACAAAGTGGACGCCGACATTATTGGTTTATTTAGAGAAATACAAAACGCCTGTGTTTTCCGAGGCTAGTGGATCTGTGCTGTATTAATGGGGTTTTTGCATTTTGCCTACTGTAGGTGCACAACCTGTACAGCTGTATCAAGGCGGCAGAGGACTTTGTGTCTCCAGAGCACGTGAGGCACTGTTTCCGACTGACGCAGGAGTTCAGACATCTCTCCACCACTCACTCCAACCACGAGGATAAGCTACAGGTTGGTGTTTTCCCTCTTTGACTAATAACAATCTTGCATTTAATTTGTTGGAAATAATGCATTTATTACGGCGAAGCTCCACTGACTGTGTTGCATCGCAGTGTGTTCTGACGACTTGAAAATTACAGCCATCGCACACAACGCAACGTCGGCAGCACCTAGTGCCGCACTATGAGCTTGTAGATCTGCTATTTTTCAAAAAATCTTGAAAATGTGGCGCAAATCTTTGAATATACTTTCAGAGCGAAAATGTTTTACTCAAATCTTTGCTTCTGGAGGATCTCTGGAACAACATATTTTCAGATGGGGGGGGGGGGGAAGGGGTCGTAGGCCAATTTCATATATATTTAGGGGTCTTTGACATGACAATGTTTGAGAACGACTGACATAGAAACATGCGTTTTTCAGAAGACATTTGTAGAATCGTCCTCAGGCCTAAATGGGTTTTAAAAGGGAACATTCCCTGCGACGATGTTGACCCGACGCCTGATGGCTGCAGTGGAGCTCCGGTGTTAAGTGTCTCTGTGTCTGCCTCATGTACATGATGTGTCAGTGTTGTAAACGTATTGCTTTGTGTTCTTCAGGTGAAGAACATCATCTATCATGCAGTGAAGGACGCCGTTGGGACTCTGAAATGCCACGAGCCGAAGCGCCCTTAGTGGCTTTAACCACTGTCCAAGACCTCAAGGCACTCAAGACCACTCTTGACTACATACACACATGTTAAAGTTGCATACCTTTTGCGTTCTCTCTCACACACACACACACACACACACACACACGAACACGCACACGCACACACGCAAAAGCTGCAGTGATAAAGCATAGGGATTTCCGCAGGGCAGTGAAGGCCTTGGTTTTATGGGGTTCAGGGAGACGTGAGAAGATGCTGCTGCTCACTCAAACTAATTTGAGGTGCGACGCGGTCGTGCGTGACGGGGGAGGGTGGTAGGGGGAGGGGGAGGGGGGTTAGGGGGTAGTTAGTCAGCGCTTTGATGAAGGAAGTTCACTTCATCACTGTTACACACGGTATGCTAAACAAAAAAAAACACACGTCTAGTTGTTTTCCAATTCACTTTTGATTAACCCTGTATTTAAGGTCAGCGTGTTTGTTGCTCTATTGTTTTATTGTTGTTTATAATAAATTGAGTTGACCAGGGGGAGGGAGACTGTGAGGCAGAATGTTGATGTGCCTTCAGAGCAGAGACGTTCAGCTGCTGCGTTGAGCATCTAAAATGTGAGCACTGGGCTAACTTCCTTTTTTTTGACAACGTCAATATTATTTTTCTTCAGTAGAAGAGCGGTTGGCTGTTGTTGTTTTTTTTTTTTTCTTATGTAGAGATTTAATTTTGTTTTTGTTAAAGTTTTCACCAGCTGATTCCTTTTGCACTCTGGCTGAAAAATGGGTTTGTGATAAACAGCCAGTGAAGGGAAACAGACCAAAGTTTTCTATTTTCAGTTGTCCTGTTTTCACTTTTTAGAATTCAAACTTTCAGAAGTATGTTATCTACTTTGTTTTGTATAAAAAAAAAATCAAGATAATAAAGGTAATAAAGAAGCTTGTTTTTTGATTGAATGCAATCTGGGAGGACCGGTGTCCTGGAGAGGCGTCTTCATTGGTTGGGTCACCTCACCGGTGTCTGGAGAGGCGTCTTCATTGGTTGGGTCACCTCACCGGTGTCTGGAGAGGCATCTTCATTGTTTGAGTCACCTCACCGGTGTCTGGAGACTGGCATCTTCATCTGTTGGGTCACCTCAACGGTGTCTGGAGAGGCGTGTTCATTGGTTGGGTCACCTCACCGGTGTCTGGAGAGGCGTCTTCATTGGTTGGGTCACCTCACCGGTGTCTGGAGACAGTGGAGAGGCGTCTTCATTGGTTGGGTCACCTCACCGGTGTCTGGAGAGGCGTCTTCATTTGTTGGGTCACCTCACTGTTGTCCCACTGCAGACTCCCAACAACATTGTAAAAGTATCACGACTCCAGCCGAACAGAACTACTGGCCATTAACATTGTATCAATATATATATATATTGATCTTAGCAGTCTGTTTTGATTTTGTTTTTCCAAAATAAAGTTTCCCAAAAATAAATGTACGCGTGTTCATTATTCAATATTATTGAAAGATGAAGTTGGGTTCACCGAAAGGCTGTTGATGTTTGCTTGGTGGTGCGTGTGTGTGTGTGTGTGTGTGTGTGGGCGCGCGCACGTGTGCATGCATGTCTGTCTAGTCTATTTTGACCCAGCTTTCACAGAATCACCTGCTTGTGTCTGAATTCGTAAGTGGATCACAAAAATAAGGCAGTCACCAAAATGTCCGTTTGCATAGGAGAAAATAGTATTACATTGTTTTGTGCCAGGCACACCAGTCACTACTGTGTATGAATCTGAAGGTCTTTACAAGTTTTATTTGTTGACTTTTCATTGCCTTCACTAAATCGCAGTCATCACTGTCCGTCACACACCGACTATAGTCTCTCAGACTGCTATTTCTCCCCCCCCTTTATTTTTTTTACGATGGGTTCTCAGATTGCTGCACACCCCATATGAGTCACATACAAAAAGCTGCACTGTTCCTTTAAGGGGAGTAGAACATCTCTTTGCAGCCGGTCCAGGCCCACTCACTGCAGCAGAGCAGAGTCATGTAGTCAAGCCACAGCAGGCAACCAACCATCACAGACAGAGACAGTATACCTGTGTGACAACACCATTCACATCACCACCACAAACACACCGTGACACCACGCACGGAGGAATGGAGGGGCACCTAACGGCCAGCTCAACCCACCACTAAAAGATTCCCCAAAAAGTCCCAAGAAGAGAGAAGAAGCAGGCAGGCAAACCGTTGGAACAGTCAAGATGGTGTCCTGGATGATTTCGAGGATGGTTGTGTGAGTAATCTGGCTTGATTAATTGACGTCGCTGAATGTGGCTTGCCGACGAAAAAGAGCTGACCTACAACAACAAAACGTTGGCTTTGTAGAGCGGCTCTTTTCGGCAAGCGACACTATCGTACCGCTGCATATAAACAGCCAGAAACCAAACCATGCACAACACAAATGACATTCAGATTATGAAGTAAACTAGGTCTGTGTGTGAGATAGCAACCGTCTGCTGCACAGTAATTTATAATAACGGGAAAATAATGCAATGATCTATTTGGCCTTACATATTTAATAATTAACATTTTGTAGCAAGCACTTGCTGCATGCTGCTAGCCCAGGTTAGCTTCCCTCCTCTCACTACTAGCCACCTGACAGATGATGATGATGCGATGGATCGTGGCAGGGGAATGATACACTTTTAACACGCGTTAAACGAAAAATAATGCTAATTATAATAGTCACGCTGGCTGATAAAATGCTGCTTGATCAATACCATATGTTACAGGGAGGGAGTAATGATGGCTGATGCAAGTCCACCCACCCCATCCATCCATTCACCATGCAGCGAACCTCCATCACTGTTTTTTTTTAATAGTTCGAGAAATAATTTAAATTCCTTAGAATATTTTTTATCGACTGAGTGACACTATACATTGCTGTGATCATTTACGAATATCTCCTAGCCTGAGCTATTCCACCTGTATACACACAATGTCAACGCATTCTAATCTAGACAGCGTGGATGACTCAACTAAAGCCAGCTGCCAGATATGCTGCCATCCTGTACGTGTTCCCCTTATTGTTGCACAGCAGTGGTTTTCAACCCTTTTCATATCGAGGCCCATTATTTATTATTCATCATTTTGAGCCACCATTTGATGAGATTTAGGCAGCCTCTCACTCTCAGACCCCAAACCTAGACAATGTTATCGTTGGATAAGATTTTGTCCATGCTGTATTGTCTGGGAGAGACAACAGGCAAATTGTATGTAGATGTTTAACAATATTTTTACTCTTGAGATTGTAAAATGAAACCATTTGGTTTCATTTTGGTTTTGGTTTTCAAGTTCTAATAAGGGTCCATTTGGTTAACTCCATTTAGCTGGGGTCCACCTGGAACCTCAAGGACCACTTTCACTGGTTGTATAGTTGTTGACTTGTGTTGAGAATCGATGTGGTTTTAACGTCAGTACAACCACTTCACACGGTCAGCTGTTCCTCACTACTACATTATTTAACGATGTCATGAACTTGGCTTTGGTTTTAAATGGGAGTTTAGCCACAGCTTGGTGTTGCCCTTAATTCATTGTCGAAAAGACAATGAATTGAATTTGTGAAAAGAGTAGCGGGTCGGGGGCGCTTCCTTTTAAGACACAGGTGCAGAATTGTTTGTTGTTGTGCCATCATGCAATCCCTCTAATCAAATATTTGATTATATAAGCAGCAGAGAGAGTAACATTGGTTAGCACTATATTCAGGTGGCTCAGTCTAAATGAGTGGTTTTCAACCAGTGGTCCAGGGACCACCAGTATTCCTTGAGGGGTTTCCAGGTGGTCCCCAGCTAAATAAACACCTAAATTACTTAATTTACAAGAGGTCTACACAATTAGAGAATGTAGAAGAATTGTTATTTTGATCGTGTGCCTGGTATCTCTCTTACGGTACCACAGCATGGAATTGTGGACAACATCTGATAACACAATATTCTAAGATCTTGGCCCAGCAAGCAAAATTACGTTATTATGATGACATCCTCTGGTGACTCCAGTGACGTTCAGGACTAGGCCAGATCACAGCCCATATGGGGGATGATCTTTATAGTACGTCATTTCCAGGACGTCTTCACCAGTTGAAACTGGAAATGCACTCTGTCGAGTTGCCAACTTGCGCCTTGCACACAAGTAGGCCATACATGGCGCCATACATGGCGCAAGCAGAGCGTGCAAGTACTGCTACTAACTAATGTCTATTACAACTGCTGTTCTAAATCCTTTAGACCCGTTACCTTTATTGACCTCTGACTAGTCTTGGTTTGACTTGATCTGGCCCCAGTCGAGACATCCTTGATTGGTCCAGGTCCTGACAGTGCTTGCTGGCTCAAATGTCTAATAAATTGTGGACTCTCTCTCTACGTCGTCCTCAGACGAGCCCTCCATCGTCGTCTCCAGTCATCTCGGTTCTCCATACATCTGGCCAGCTCCTTTGTGCTTTCCGCACCAGTATCTTTCTTTAGTACGTCCACGTAGGTAGGTGTGGGACGTCCTCTCGACCCTGATAGGGAAAGGGTTGAAAACCAATGATTCTCTGCACCCCAGTGAGTCTCGACATGATGCTGTAACCAGCTAACTGTAGCCTATATACAGTATGTACTACAGTATGCAACACACAGGCAAAACCCTTATGCAACTGCACACAGCAGACTTGTACAAACCAATCCACTCAGCATGTAGTTTGCTAGTGTTTGTATTACACCATGATTGGTTTGGCTATTCTAGGTGCTTGTTGTTGTCATACAGTGTATGACAACAACAAGTACCTAGAATAGCCACATGATAGGAACATGAGATTGAAAGTAGTGGTTAAGTGTATGACATACACTTAACCACTACTTTCAATCTCATGTCCCTATTTTGGGCAGTCAAGCATCTTCAAACGCAAAAGTATAAAGCTTGTTTTGTTTTGATAGTTCTCAGTTACTGTGAGAGAGCAGCTAGTGTAACTCGAACCTGCCCGGTCCTCCTGGGTGAATCATGGTGCTGAGTGTCGCAGTGGGAGCATAGCTAGAGAGCGTTCTGGTCGGTGGCGACTCTGAACCTGAGATTGGAACACAAAGGGACACGAGGCGTCTGCTGCAGTTTTTACCCAGAGGCCTGGCACTGCCACGCGGCCGCTTGACAGCGCAGGGCAGAGGGGCTCCGCACACTTGACTTGGCAGCTCACACGCATAGTAGGACAGAGAAGCTAAATGCCCAGAAATATGGAGCACACGCACACAGTCACACACGCACAGTCGAGACCGTTTCACTGAGCATGTTATTTGTAGGCCTGATGCCTTTTAAAACTAGGACAGCAACTAGTCTAGGACGGTGCAGGATGAGAGAGAGACTGCCTGTGATGGTGGCAAAGCTGCTCTCACTCAGCATTCAGCTTCCATCCTGTCACATCAGCACAAATCACCACCACACACACAGTGGCTGCGGACAAGACCAAATACTGTGTGTGTGTGTGTGTGTGTGTGTGTGTGTGTGTGTGTGTGTGTGTTCTCCATGAGCCACATGCCCCAGCACATGGTGACCTCTCGATCTGTCTGTCTGTTGTGTGTTTTTCCAGTTTATCTCAGTGAGTGCAGTCAAACCGTCTCCTTTGGTTTCCATTTCTGTCCCTATATCCTGGACGGTATTATCACATCAGTCCATGCTTGCTAATTGGATAAGCAGGGTTCCAAAAACAAAGGTTTTGTGTTTCAGTGAATCATGACGTATCACACTAGGCATTTCTGTGTTTTTGTAGCCTATTGTTTTTTAGCTTGTTATAATAAATACGTTGACCTTCAATAGGGAGTCCTCAGAGTTACTACTACTGCCAAACATGTTTTTACATGATCCGTTTGAACCCTAGCATCCTTCCTTATTCTGAGAGGAACTTTACATTAAGGTTTAATCTGCAACACAATATTTTACAATATTATTGTGGTGGGGGGGGGGGGGGGTCCCTGCTTCATCTCTCTCTCTCAGCTAAGGGGTGCTTGGCCTGAAAAACGGTGTAGACCCCTGCACTGACCTATTCTTGTTATACTGATCAGCCAAGCTATCAATTAAACTTGAATTGATTAATCATTAAAGAATCTGCTGTTGACAATGTATAAGGCAGGCTGTTTGATTGAATCATCATCAAAGGAATGTGTTGATTCAGACCAACTAATACCGGTACATGCTTTCAGAATTTTGGCAAATACCACCCATTTGTTTTTCTGGATCAATGATTGATTGCTAGATTGAAAGATCCTATTTTTCATATCCAAACACACAGTTAAGTTCTTTGTAGTTATGTACTGTAGGACAATTAAAAAAGTTCCATTTAGCTAAATCCACATCATGCATAGGCCGGGGGTAGAAATGTATTGATACAGGAACGAGTTTGAAGTGTTTTCAAGTCAACCCTGGCCTGAGGTGTATCTCAGAGCCTCCACCTCTGACTAAACTCTGATTCTCATTTTTTCCCATGAAAATATTTATAGTTCTTTAGTTGCTGAACATTACTGCATTCTAAATTCTAAATGTGGCACCTGGAGCCATAACTACTGTGGCTTTACACAGACAACATCAAAGTGCTCGACTTAAACCTCTCTTAAAGTTTCTCTTGTAGCAACTAGTGATGCACGATTCTTGCTCAAATTTAGAATTGAGATCACATTGGTGTCTGAATCTTTTTCGATTATTTGTGCAGTGCAGCACTACTAGGGCTGGGTATTGCCAACAACCTCACGATTGATACGTATCACGATACAGAGGCGACAATATGATATTTATCACGATTAGGGTTGTCCTACTAAATGTACCTTTGCAGGGTCCTAGTAGACCACCGATTGCAGATATTTTGACAAATAAGTCTGAACATTTTACGTTTCCAAATCAATTTAGAAAAACTTGGATAACATTTAAGCAAAAAGCAAGGAAAGAATTAAAAATTAATATCGTTTTGTTGGATAAATGCAAAAATATTGAATCATATATATCGAAACTGTCAGACAGAAACTGATTCTGATGGGTTTTTTTTTTTTCAGCACACACAGCATTTCCTGCCATATCGATATAGTGCGATACGATAGGATTATTGCCGTATTGATTAATTGAACCCACCCCTTCTCGTCTCTCCAGCCTGGCCTTCGGGACTCTCTATCCGGCCTACTCGTCCTACAAGGCTGTGAAAACGAAGAACGTGAAGGAATATGTGAGTACATGATACTGTATTTACACACAATGCTCTGCCTTTTGTTACGCTCTTCTATTTAGTTGAATCCATTAACTAACCCATTTTGACCTGGGAACGATTCTATAAATGTCTTCTAAATCCTGACAGTTTTCTGAAAAAGCTATGTTTTTATGTCAGTCGTTCTTTAATTAAAAAAAATAGCAGACCTACAAGCTCGTAGCGCGCCACTCGGTGGCTCGCTATGAGCTTGTAGATATGCTATTTTTCAATAGCTAAAGCATAATATAATGGGGTTCCCGCCCCAAAATGGGTTAACCCATTGAGACTGGAGACCAGGTTCTACAAATCTCTATCTCATGCCCCTGAAAATTATATGTAATTGGCCGCGGACCCCCATCTGAATATATGTTGTTCCAGGGAGGGACCCCCAAGAAGCAAAGATATGAGTTAAAAAACGTTTGCCATGAAAGAATATATATTCAAAGATTTACACATGTTTTCACTATAAAATAATAAATAAATGGCAAATAAATTACAACCAACCATTACCTAGTAATGGTTGGTTGTCGCCTCACAGCTAGAGATGATTGGCACAGGGGTGAAAAATGGGTTACAAAATCGTGGGATAAAAAATATATTAAAAAAAAACAAAAAACCCATTACCTTATTTGTTCTAGTAGGGTAACTATATATATTTTTGTCTACAGACGTAACTTTAGATGAAACACCAGTGCCCTGTTGGCTCCCAGTGTTACACCAGTGTCTGTTGGAACACCAAAGGAAAAGGCAGTGCTAAATAGTTTCCAGCTGGGACACCTTTATCCATCCTGTGGAAACCAGGATACAACTCAGATTAACTGGACCTGGCTCTGTAATTTTTTTCCATCTACACCAGATCTATTTGGCTAATGTTTTTGGTCATATTAAATGCAGTCATCCCTGCTTAAATGCAGTCATCCCTGCTTAACCAGCTCAGTGGCCTCGTGGTTAGAGTGTCCCCCCCCCCTGAGACTGGGAGGTCGGGGTTTGATCCCCGGCCGGGTCATACCAAAGACTCTGAAGAATGGGACCCAGTGCCTCCCTGCTTGGCACTCGGCATCAAGGGTTGGATTGGGGCTAAGTCCCTGTGACATACTAGCGTCATGTCCAGGGGGTGTACTAGTACTTCAAGCTCTCTCTCCCTCACGCTACAGAAACAGGAGATAGGCTCCTGCCCTGTGGGGCTCATGGCTACAGAACCAGGAGATAGGCTCCTGCCCTGTGGGGCTCATGGCTACAGAACCAGGAGATAGGCTCCTGCCCTGTGGGGCTCATGGCTACAGAAACAGGAGATAGGCTCCTGCCCTGTGGGGCTCATGGCTACAGAACCAGGAGATAGGCTCCTGCCCTGTGGGGCTCATGGCTACAGAAACAGGAGATAGGCTCCTGCCCTGTGGGGCTCATGGCTACAGAAACAGGAGATAGGCTCCTGCCCTGTGGGGCTCATGGCTACAGAAACAGGAGATAGGCTCCTGCCCTGTGGGGCTCATGGCTACAGAACCAGGAGATAGGCTCCTGCCCTGTGGGGCTCATGGCTACAGAACCAGGAGATAGGCTCCTGCCCTGTGGGGCTCATGGCTACAGAAACAGGAGATAGGCTCCTGCCCCTGTGGGCTCATGGATCAGCAAGGCTTACTTATTTACACCCTGATTGGTTACCTCACTCTTGGCGAGAAAAGGCCACAGGAGAGAGAGAGAGTCAGCATTTCTGGCCCTCGGCCTAGCTACCAGTCTCCTCCCAGTTGGTTACCATAGCAACCACTTGAGAGAGAGAGAGAGAGACAGAGAGAGAGAGAGAGACAGAGAGAGAGAGGGGGAGCATGGCGGACACCATTTTTAGAAGTGTTGTTTACATGCCTCGTGATCCTCCGTTTGAAAATGAGCAGTTATTCAATCAACTGTGAATGTTTATGTAACAGTATGTTAATGCTACAGATATTCAGCCTGATTCACCTCCTGTGTGTGTGTGTGTGTGTGTGTGTGTGTGTGTGTGTGTGTGTACTTGCGTTTGGCTGGCCTCTGGCCTACATGTGCCTAAGCACGTGTACACTGGAGGCTGTGGTTTTGATGTGCTATAAATGTCTCTCTCCTGTGTGTGTGTGTGTGTGTGTGTGTGTGTGTGTGTGTGTGTGTGTGTGTGCGTGCGCAGGTGAAGTGGATGATGTACTGGATAGTTTTTGCGTTGTTCACCACAGCGGAGACGGTCACAGACCTGCTCCTCTCATGGTGAGTCCTCATCACAGCAGCATAATAAACAGGGGTGCACACTATTATTTTGGGCTAGTACTCAAAGGAGTACAACGTTATTCTGCTTTCACACGGGTAGATGCAACTGATGCAAAGCTACACTAGTACACCTAGTCACAAACGGTGTCGTCGTTAAGCAGCAGTATATCCCACTGGCAGCACCTGTCCGTTTATCTCTAGCACAACCACAAACGTCCAACACATATACAATGAAATTACTCACCTAATGCTGCCTGCAGGTTCCATGTTTAATTCCAGCGTGTGTAACCTACATTGTCTAAGTGACAGTTTTCATATTGTAAACATGGTCACTAACGTGGTTTAGCGACTAGCACTTTGACAGCTCATCCATCGTAGCTTGTTTACTAGTGAAATGGACTTTCTGTGCAGAAACTGCCTCACAAAATAAGAGCCACTTGTAATGATTAGTCAACGCTAGTTTTATTTCTAAGTCTTCTTACAGGACGTTAACGTCTCATTTGAGTTCCTTTTGAATGCCCGTCAGCATTCTCTAAATCCCTGTCTCTCAGCTTGTGCGCAAATGCGCCTCCATGCCTTTGATCTACCGCGCACCAAAACGTTTTGACGACGCATGCGCTCTGGCGCACCGCTTGTGTGCACCCCTGATAATAAAGTTCACCATAATGTGTCCTCATCACAGCAGCATAATAAAGTTCACCATAATGTGTCCTCATCACAGCAGCATAATAAAGTCCACCATAATGTGTACCCGCGTGGCTTCTTCTTTTCACTCCCTCTCTCTCATACTGATCCATGTCAGGTTTCCTTTCTACTTTGAGCTGAAGATCGCCTTCGTCATCTGGCTGCTGTCTCCGTACACTAAAGGCTCCAGTGTCCTCTACCGCAAGTTTGTCCATCCCATGCTGTCCAACAAGGAGAAGGTAAAAACAAAAAGACCTTCATTCAACCATAAGAATAGAGCAACGAAGTCCCGACGTAACTCGCTCATCCCCTCGATTCCCCTGGTTCACGGAAGTAATTTCTCTATGGAGAATAACATGGGCTCATCTTAAAATCGTTATTGTCAGGGAGGTGTCTCTGACTCTGTATCGTTTGCGACAGTGAGTCACTCATATATGATACAGTCTGTTTCAGCAGTAACATTAGCGTTTTCTCTCAGTCAGTTGATTCTTCATATCCATATGAGTGTAACGGCCGGGGTGACATGTTTATTTTTCAAACACAGTTCTTATATGAGGCGATCTAAAATCCCCCTATGGGGATTATAATGCAAATAAAAAGTACACGAACCTGTGGATTTGCGCCCTCTACCGATATTGACGTCAGACTTCGGTGCTCAATGCTCCCTTCAGTCGTTACAAATCCCACTGAACTGGTCCGTGCATCCCACCATTTCAGAGGTGTGTAACGGGTACATACAAACTAAGGAATGTTTAGTATTGCTTAACCCTAAAATTAAATAAATAATGCACATTCATAATAAATATGGCACTTTTTCCCCCCCATAATTTCAGTTGAAGCCGTTCTGTTATTTCTGTTATTATTTGGGAAGCCTTGTTGCATTTATGTCTGCACCAGTGGCTGTGGGGCATCACAGTACAATCAGAATGAAGACATGAACAGTGTTGATACAACAAACCTATTCTATTATAGAATCTGAAACTACAAATTAACCATGGTGGAACTACTATATTCAGATTCAAACTGCTGTGATCAACAGCGTTAATGGGTAGGGTAGGTAGTAGGTACCCTCACAAAAAAACATGCAGTAATCTTGGTGTCTAAACTGCCTCCCCCTGGCCAGCCGGGGCGCCTGATGGAGGGGAAAGAAACCGGTCGGAATAACGTATTCCTTCCACGCGCTACGTCCAACCAGGGAAACTCCCCCCTGTCAAGGTCTAAAGGAGCGACTTGGACACTCATGCATGAAGGAAGCATGAGTTCAAGTCCGTTGCTCTCCCCAGGTTGGCGGAGGGTGTGTAGAGCCCAGGATCTCAATAGATGATTGACACAGGGGTGAAAAATGGGTTACAAAATTGTGGGATAAAAAAATACAGCGTTAACAGCGTTAATGCGAAATGCAGTTAGAATACGAATCGCGCCTCTGTCCATTCACACATTGAGCTGATGAGGCTCAATCAGACATTACAGCGACTTAGTACTAGGAAGTTGGCAGCGACCGGCAGGTCTGTGACATTTTGTTTGGTGCTACTGTGTGAAGGAGGCAGCCTAGTCTGTCCTAAACGTTGGTGTGTTTCCAGAGTCCACAATAAACTATTGGCATCGGCAGCTACGATACTCCTTTATTCTTCAAACCATTCCTCCTCTAGGCCACAACCAGCTAGTTTTTAATCTTGTTCACGAACCTGTAGCGCATGCTGTCACCCCTCCTCTCTACACCTCCCTGTCCTCTCTCTGTCTGTCTGTCTGTCTGTCTGTCTGTCTGTCTGTCTGTCTGAATAAAACAGAAATGCCATGAAAATCACATTAAACAATTACTACCACCATCTGTCCCAGTACTGTTTTCTCCTTCTTAGTTTACGGTAGTTGACTTCATTCTGTTGTGTTCTTCCGGCCTCGCAGGAGATCGATGAGTACATAACGCAGGCCAAAGACAGGAGTTATGAGACCATGATGACATTTGGGAAGCGAGGTCTCAACCTGGCTGCCACCGCCGCCGTCACCGCAGCCTCCAAGGTAGGTAGAAGACCATGGTACTGATCTAAGGCCACTTCCACACAGCCACGGTCCCTAAGCCCATTTCCACACAGCCACGGTCCCTAAGGCCACTTTCACACAGCCACGGTCCCTAAGGCCACTTTCACACATCCACGGTCCCTAAGGCCACTTTCACACAGCCACGGTCCCTAAGGACACTTCCGCACAGCCACGGTCCCTAACCACTAACCCTAACCCTAAGGCCACAGCCACGGTCCCTAACCTTAACTAACCACTAACCCTAACCCTAAGGCCACAGCCACGGTCCCGTTGCGTTCTCACTTTTTATCCAGCATTTACACAGAGACGTAACGGTGACTGAAAACGCTGTCGCCGTAGCGTGCATGCCAGGTTGCCTAGGTGGCGGTAACGCACTGCCAGGTAGACCAGGCACGCCTGTACTAGAACTACTCCCTGCCACACGGCTGCTTGTTTACATCATGGTTTACGTTCACCATCGCTAATCGCTGCTTTTGTATTCGTAGGCTGAGCGGGCGAGGAAGCGCTTTCTAGGAACTCCAAATGTCGCCTCCGGCTCTGCAGTCTGCACCGATGTAATACACATAAGACTCTGCAGTCTGCACCGATGTAATACACATAAGAGTCTGCAGTCTGCACCGATGTAATACACATAAGAGTCTGCAGTCTGCAGTCTGCACCGATGTAATACACATAAGAGTCTGCAGTCTGCACCGATGTAATACACATAAGAGTCTGCAGTCTGCACCGATGTAATACACATAAGACTCTGCAGTCTGCACCGATGTAATACACATAAGAGTCTGCAGTCTGCACCGATGCAATACACATAAGAGTCTGCAGTCTGCACCGATGTAATAAACATAAGAGTCTGCAGTCTGCACCGATGTAATACACATAAGAGTCCACGTGAGCCATGATGTCACATGTTTTGTGGATTCATCGTTTTGCCCGTTTGCACTCTGGAAGGAGTTTTCACTTTGTTACATTTTCAACCACCAATAACGACGACGTCGTCGTCTAAACGTACTGATGCAAACGATTTTGTCGTTTTCTATGGAAACCGTTCTCGTGTAAAAGGGGCCTAAGAAGCTACTATACGCCATTGTGTCGATCTGAGCTGCCTCGACGCGTACAACGTGTGTGTGTGTGTGTGTGTGTGTGTGCGTGTGCGCCGTTCTCCAGGGCCAAGGCGTTCTGTCGGACAAGCTGCGTAGCTTCAGCATGCAGGACCTTACGCTGATCAACGCTGAGGACGAGCTGCTCCTCCGCTCGGCGGACCCTCGCATGAGACGGCCGGACCCCCTGGACGACATGGGCTCAGGGTCCAGCACGCTGCCCCGCGCCAAGACCACCACACGGCAAAGTAAGACCATATATACAAACACACACACACACAGTGTTGCCGCATGGCAACCGTAAGGGTCCAAGTTCGATCCCTGTGGGCTCCCCTAGAGTTAGTGTCGAAGTGTCCTTGAGAAAGACTCCGAAACCCTAATTGCTCCCCATGTGTAGGTTGGTTGGTTTCCTCTGGTAAAATAGCGCTATATAAATGCACTATCCGGCCAGGGAAATTCCCCCCTGTCAGGTGAAAAGAAGCAGCTTGGACTCCTCATGCATAGAAGGAGGCATGAGGTCAGTCCGCTGCCCCCCCAGGTTGGCAGATGAAGTGTAGCGCCCAGGATTACATTAGATAATTGGCACTGGGTGGAAAAACTGGGTTGCAAAATCGTGGGGAAAAAAAAGAAAAACAAATGTATATATTTCACAGAGTTAAACAACATCTATATTCTATAAGGGTCCATTTGGTTACAACCCCCCTCCCCCACCCCTCCCACCACCGGTTGAAACCCACTGCTATAATAATGTCATGGCCAGGAGGATGGTGAGGCCAGGCTGAAAGTGGCTGAAAACTCAAGAGAGGAGGAGTGTCAGTGGTTTGTCTGCACAGCTCTTTATCAGCTAGTGCTGCTGGGTGGCGGAGTCATGTGATATACAGCCCTGCAGGATGCCAGG
Organism: Protomyctophum bolini; assembly: GCF_963924005.1. Taxonomy (NCBI): domain Eukaryota; kingdom Metazoa; phylum Chordata; class Actinopteri; order Myctophiformes; family Myctophidae; genus Protomyctophum; species Protomyctophum bolini. Next base: position 34,838,571 of record NC_137871.1, read on the forward strand.
AGGAGGGAAAGATGTGAAAGAAGAGGGTGAGGAAGGGAGGGAGGGAGTGGATGGCATGGCATGTGATTCCAGTGGAGGAGGATTCTTTGTCTCAGACGCGCCACTTCTGTCCCTCCGTCTGGCTGGCTGTGTGTGTGTGTGTGTGTGGGGGCCGGGGTGAGCTCGGAACTTAACCCATTTTGACCTGGGAACGATTCTATTTTAAATGTCTTCTAAATCTTGACAGTTTTCTGAAAAAGCTATGTTTCTGTGTCAGTCGTTCTTCGATTTTTCAAAAATAGCCGACCTACAAGCTCGTCGCGCGCCACTCGATGGCACGCTATGAGCTTGTAGGTCGGCTATTTTTCAATAGCTAAAGCATAACATAATGCTAACACCAAAAGGGGTTCCCGCACAAAATGGGTTAATTCAGAAGGAAAGGAGAGAGAGAGAGAGAGAACTTGTGGAGAGTTACAGCATGAGGGACTGTTCATGTGCTTTACAGGAAAGAGTGTCAAATCGGATCTTTCAAAGACTTGTAGTTGACGACTGCAATGAGGGAGATCATTCACAGCATATTGAGGCAAAGCTTTGTCTGGCTGACAGGTTGATCCCATGTTCTGTGCATCATCACCTTTTTTTTTTAAAACATTAATCTTAAAAATGACACGCATGCATCCCAGTGAGCACAGGACATCTGGAAGATGTTTTTTTGTTGGTTGACTGATGCTGTGATGGGATAATCAACATCAGAATGATGTTTTCCAGAGTTCTGCCCACTGTTTCTTTTTTTGTTCGGTAATAAATCTCTGTGAGGGATGGGTTAAAAAACAAAAAAGTAAATCAAGAATAATGATTATTCTTTCTACCACAAAAACGTTAGCGCTTTACAATGTTCATTATTAATATTCTCACACATTCACACACCTACGTAAGTATGTATGTCTTTTGTAGGAACGAAACAAGAGGATATATTTACTTGCGACCCATAAAACCTTTTTTCAAGGACACTTGAGGACAGTAACCTGATAGCCAGGGATCAAAACGAGGAACCCGTTGGCCTGATATATCTCTGGCTGAACTCTGTAACGACCGCCCGGCTATAACATCCTGCTCTAAAATCCACAGCGCGCTCCTTTTCATCCGCGTCCACAATCCCTGCCGACGACGCATCATCCCAGCACAGCTCGGACCAATCGGACGCCAGGACTGAGCACTCGGACGAGGATGTCGTGGAGAAGGTGCCCGTTAAACGCACCGCCAGCGTCAAGGCCACCAAGAAACCTGCAGCTGCAAAGACAGAGGTACGCACTCACGCACGCACGCACACTAGAGATGCGTGGCTGGACTCGGATCCGCGTGTAGTGTATTGTACACATTCCAGGGGTTGACGCTAAAGGTCTCAGAGGCACTTGCTCGTCGGTCAAGTACCTGTGATGTTCTAGTTGCCCGAAGGTCATGCCCACTTGCCCGCAAAGTAAATTGTCCGTTATAAAATGATAGGTAAAATTTGAATTACGGTTCAATTTAACATATAATTATAATATATATATAATATATATATATACAGTATATATAACATATACTGTATAGTATATACATACTGTAGCTATGAAACTTACATACTGTAGCTATGAAAATGACTATGGGTTCACACTTGTCATTTTATATTTGTAAGTGTAGCAGGTCTGTTTTTAAGGTCTTATTTTGCACTCCACAGAACAGAAGACAGTTGAGTGCTCTGGCCACGTTCAGGTGTTTAAACGGATACCTCACGTTGTGTTAAAAGACTGTTTTAATTACCTGCCAGGGGCAGGTGGGCAACCCTTAGTGTCGACGCCTGACATTCATTATCCGTCCGGTATATCCAAGCGCAAATATCATCCTATTTATATTATCCGCACCGACCCGCACCGCAGGGATGCACATGGGATTCTATATACTTAACCCATTCTGGGCGGGAACCCCTTTTGGTGTTAGCATTAGCTTATTTCATTATAGATATTCCACTGTTACTTTCTTAGCTTACGCATGTTTCATGATAAATGTTTTTATGTGATGTATTCCCCATGCTTTTTGTTCTTGCGTCTGCTAAATGCCTAAATTGTAAATTGTAAGCATTATGCTATGCTTTAGCTATTGAAAAATAGCAGATCTACAAGCTCATGGCGTGCTACGAGCTTGTAGGTCTGCTATTTTTGAAAAAACCGAAGAACCACTGACAGAAACATAGCTTTTTCAGAAAGCTGTCAGGATGTAGAAGACATTTTTAGAATCTGTATAAATATCCATGGTAACAACAAGCCTCTTCATTCACTTTCTCACATCGCAACCTATCATGAGGCATGTCCCCCAGTCAACCTATCATAAGGCATGTCCCCCAGTCAACCTATCATAAGGCTTGTCCCCCAGTCAACCTATCATAAGGCATGTCCCCCAGTCAACCTATCATAAGGCATGTCCCCCAGTCAACCTATCATAAGGCATGTCCCCCATGCAGTCAACCTATCATAAGGCATGTCCCCCAGTCAACCTATCATAAGGCATGTCCCCCAGTCAACCTATCATAAGGCATGTCCCCCAGTCGTCGGCAGGGTTAAGACAAAAGTCCCACTGTGTTGTTGTCTTTGGGCCGTTGAAGGACCCCATGCCGGCGGCAACGTGTAGTAGGCGGCTAATTTGTGCCTGAGCAAATATTTAAATTCTACTAACGCAGGCACACCGAGATTTATCGTGCTTTTTAAAAAGCTATAATTAGCGTACAGATAGTACAGATTTACATTTATTTCCCCACATTATTTCACCCGCAGTTTTATTAATTCATAATTATATTTGATTGATTGACGGTCAATCAAATATGTGTGAATATGTGTTCCTGAGTACTGCTATATCCATCAGGGATACACACAGACACACAGTGTTCCTGAGTACTGCTATATCCATCAGGGATACTATGGCGGTGGAAGTGTTTATGTAACACAGAGTTGTGTACTGTTCATCTAAGAACAACATTCTTTACTTTGTTTTAGTTTAAATGTGTATACGATATGTAAATCCAGCCACTAGTTGAGATAACACCAATATAAACCTGTCACGGTCAAAGACTATTGTGCAAGATGTAACTTTGCAGTGACTTCCGTTACTGAACAAACAATATATCAATGATTACTAGAGATATTTTAACCAAATAAATCCCTTAAAGCACCTTTAACGTTTCACAAAGGATAATAATACGTTCCATGTGAACAGCGTATTTCTGTAGTTCTGCTAAAACTCATCAGAGTCAAAGAGGTGTAAAATGGTCTCAGTTCATCCATAAACTCATCAGAGTCAAAGAGGTGTAAAATGGTCTCAGTTCATCCATAAACTCATCAGAGTCAAAGAGGTGTAAAATGGTCTCAGTTCATCCATAAACTCATCAGAGTCAAAGAGGTGTAAAATGGTCTCAGTTTATCCATAAACTCATCAGAGTCAAAGAGGTGTAAAATGGTCTCAGTTTATCCATAAACTCATCAGAGTCAAAGAGGTGTAAAATGGTCTCAGTTTATCCATAATGTGAAGATTAAGATGCATTTCACTGCTGGAAGAAACCGTAGTCACTCAATTGTAATAGTATTTGTAGTAGATAACAGTGTATGTGCCTTATCTACACATGTTACTAAACCTTTGTTGCACTGTAGCTTGTAAATTGGTAAATGGTGCCTTTTAGTGCTTTTCTCCCGTGCCCTTTGTGACGTGCATTCGCACATATTCACACACTGACGGGAGGGAACCGTGCGAGGCACATATTTCTCTCCGTATTTCAACTTTTAAGACTTGAGGCCGATTCTACAAACCAATATAACTAATACTAAAATAATATAAATCCTAACAGGTTTTTTTTCTTCTGAAAAACCTATGTTTCTAGTTTCTATACATCGTTGCTGTTGGGCAGAAGCCTCTTATATCTTTCTATACATCGTTGCTTTTGGGCAGAAGCCTCTTATCTCCATGTTGTTTTCCTAGATTTACACCTTTCTTGATCACACTACGGCGTCACGCCAGCAAAAGTACCAGCAGAAGCGAACTTGAGCTTCTGCCAATCTGCCACTTTTTAACTTGAGCTTGTAGATCTGCCACTTTTGAACTTGAATCCTGAAAAGTAACAGTGAGTTTTGGTTTCCACCTGACAGATGCCCTTGCTTCGTTATAAAAGAGTTGTCATTCAGAAGTAGTGAAAGTAAAATAGGACATGTTGAAAGAGACTTCTCTTTCCTCTCACCACCTCAACCACCCTGTTCTTCTTCTCTTCTTCTCTCCTCCTGCAGACTCAAACCAAGACGGTGAAGAAACAGACAAAGAAGAAACCTACAGCTACTGCAGAGACGCCTTGAATCCTCTAGTCCACACTGTCTTCAGCACACACACACACACACACACACGCACGCGCACGCACACACACACACACACACACACACACACACACACACACACACATTTTACATTTCTCTTACTTGTCATTTTACTTTAAGACAAACGACGATGATTGAATGGGCTGATTGTTTGTTAGCTCAGCTCTTCAGTCTGACATGCTGATGTCTCCCGTTCATTAGCTCACTATCCACTGATGCTAGTGCTGTCATGGTAGGGAATGGTTTCTTAAAATAGAAAATGAACACCAGTCTGTGGGGCTTTATTTAACGTTTTCTCAACCTTGGCTAACCTTCCAAGTCTTTTGTTTTTACGTTTTTCCTTTAATCCTCTGCAGACTATTTTAACCAAATTTAAACTTTAAAAAAAAGAGGAAAATAAATAAATAACAGTACGCCTCCTCTTTCTTCTTTGTACTGAGCAGGCGGCAGAGGTTGGCAGCTCCTCATCTAGAAGTAGTGGAGCTGTAGACATCCATGTCCACATCTGGAGATGTTCATCTGTAATGCCATTACCAAGGCAATTAGCTAGAAGTGTGTTCTGGTGACTTCTTTATTCCTGGACCAGAGGCTGCAGACTCAAACATGTAGTTCTTTATTCCTGGACCAGAGGCTGCAGACTCAAACATGTACCGGTAGTTCTTTATTCCTGGACCAGAGGCTGCAGACTCAAACATGTAGTTCTTTATTCCTGGACCAGAGGCTGCAGACTCAAACATGTAGTTCTTTATTCCTGGACCAGAGGCTGCAGACTCAAACATGTAGTTCTTTATTCCTGGACCAGAGGCTGCAGACTCAAACATGTAGTTCTTTATTCCTGGACCAGAGGCTGCAGACTCAAACATGTAGTTCTTTATTCCTGGACCAGAGGCTGCAGACTCAAACATGTAGTTCTTTATTCCTGGACCAGAGGCTGCAGACTCAAACATGTAGTCACGAGCTGACAGAGATCTGTTTGTTTCCTCTACAGGCCCACGCACTTACAACAGTACTGCACAGGCATGCAGTGTGTGTGTGTGTGTGTGTGTGTGTGTGTGTGTGTGCACTCAACTCCTATACCACGATCAGCAACCACTGGGTCTTACACTGTCGTGCATAACTTACCTAGTTAGACAGCACTATTTATATCGGCCTAATGGTTGAATCACTTGTTTTTTTTTAGTGCTTTACTTTTAAACTGACTGACACTGGACATGGACAGCGGTTTGATACTGTTGGTTGACTGTTTCTCTGTCATGCTGGGAGGGATGCTAGCATCATGGAGTCTTTCTTGTTTTAATAGTAATGCAGACTATTCTCTGCTGCGTCCTGATGCTCTGTCACGCGGCGGTGTCACATGCCGGAAATTGCAGACCTATAAGCTTCACAACACGCCCGCGATGCGTCTTGCCATGTGCAGCGTGCCACGCCATCAGGCTTGACGCGGTTTTCGTCTCGGCGCGAATCTTTGGTGTGAACTAGGCTTTTAAGAACATCCGATGACCCTGGCTTCTCGGATCGAATCTCATCTCATCTTTAGGTGATCTCTCTCTCTCTGTCTCAGATGGACCTTCTTTCCTGTCGAGTCACACTGCAACGGGAGTTTAGCTATCCGTCCTCTTGAGACAGTTGTCATAGGTTGCAATATCCATGTTTAAGTTCCACCGTTTCAACTCTATTCTGATCAGGCCATCGCATATCGTAGCTGTCGGGCAGGATTCAGCTATCCATTTTTTTCCTCAACATTTTCTGTTTTAATAAATCAGTGCTATTGAACACCTTTCACATCTATGTGTGAGTTTTACAAATATCGAACCAATGAAAAACATTTTTTTAAAGCGCTTCTGACTAAACCTCCTAACTCCATCAAATCATCTAAACTCCAACTTGTCCCGCATTCATTGATTAGAATGACTAAATCAGACGGGGAAAAAAGACCTGTCTCCTCCACATTAATGGTCAAACACTTTTGGGTAAATCTGTATCTGACAATGTATAAAGTCACCATACCGACTTGGATGAGGCAGTATTTAAAATGTTGTTGTTTTTCCTGGAAAATAATATTTTGGACATAGCTGGTTTCTGCCCAACAGCAGAGCGATCCTATGAATCAGTGGTTCTCAACCAGTGGTCCGTGGACCATCATTGGTCCTTGAGGGGGTTCCAGGTGGTCCCCAGCTTACTGTAAATGACCATTTGGACCCTTATAGATCTTTACCTCTTGAGAGTGTAAAATTAAACCATTCATTTTACACTCAAGAGTTACATTATTGTTAAACATCTGCATTACATTTTAAAGTTAATTTGCAAGAAGTCTACACAATTAGAGAATGTAGAAGACTTGTTTTTTTTGGTCAACGTTTGCCTGTTACCTCTGCTACGGTACCAACATCAATACGGCATGGAAATGTGGACAAAATCTTATCCAACGATAAGAAAATATTCTTTAGTTTGAGTCCGAAAGGCTAAAATGTCATGAAATGTCGGTTCCGTGGCTCAAATGCAGGATGAATAATGTAATCGGCCTTGATGTGAAAAGGGTTGAAAACCACTGCTATAAATGATGCACATGCTGACCTCACAGTAGTGTGTCACCGTGTCCTCGCTGTCAGGTTGAAACCTTGTGTGTCCCAAAAAGAAACCTGTGCTCCAATGGATCCTTTTCATTGATTTAAATATTTATCGAACCTACAGACAGACAGACTGCTGAACCCCTTTCAACCTGGTGTCTCTATTTTGGGCACATCATTGTGGGTTTCAATTTTATTTTATTTTTTCAAAATCTTTCAAAAATACTTTTTTTTTTGTTGGTCACACCGAGATCTGAGATTTAATTTATGGAAAAAGAACACACCCAAAGATACAGAGATACAAGTTTTCTGCCAGACAGAAAGCATTATCCTAGTCCTTTTAGGTTTGTGATGGATGGCAACAGTGTGGTTTAGTGAATAATTGTTCCACTACATTAATAGACTACTACATTAATGGTGTGTGTGTGTGTGTGTGTGTGTGTGTGTGTGTGTGTGTGTGTGTGTGTGTGTGTGTGTGTGTGTGTGTGTGTGTGTGTGTGTGTGTGTGTGTGGTTTGTAACACTAGAGTGCATGTTCGACCCATGCATCCAGTGCTCTGTGACTTTGAAAACATGATACAGTGGTTCTCAAACATTTCCATTTCTAGGACCCCGGTATGCATTATTAGGGTCATGGACTCCCATAGCCGTCAAGAGTTGAAAGACCTGTAAGGGATGGATCCAAATTGGTTTCTAAACGGGAAGAATTTAGATGAGGACCGCGTCAGGGACTGCCAGGGGTCCCCGGGTTCCACTTTTAGAACCACTGCTTTAACACAATGCCTTCTAAGTCCTTACACAGAGATCGGGATAGGCCTAAAGTAAACAATATGGAAATGGCTTGACCGTAAGCTTGTGTCAGCAAACTTAAAGCAGACATTTGCATATACCATTCTGTTGAAGTCATTTTAGGAGTTTGGCCTTATCGTTCCGAACGGATTGAATCTTAGTTTGGTGGCGGTTTGGTTTTCCATGCTATTTTACTGGACGGAGTTTGTTTTGAGTGTGGCGTTAAGAGTGTTTGGAAGAATGACACTAGTAGTACTGCACTGTTACTGCTGTCAGTTTTAACCAGTAGGGGGAGACATACCCCACAAATGTTTGCAAAGTTTACTCACCAAATGTTAGATGTAAATAGTAAACCTTACTGTATAAATAAGCTTGCTTGCCTTAGTCACACAACTTGAGAGACATACATTTAACTTTTGTTCATTTGTTTTGACTCTTATCTGAAATTCTTGACGAACCACTTTCATCTCAAATGGGAGGAACGTTCAGCCTTCATCAACTGGGGACTTTACAGATGTGAGAGAAGCTGTATTTGCTTTCAATGGAATCGCCTCTCGTGTCTATGTCTCTCCTCACCTCAAACTGTAACAGTTTTCAATGTATGACAGACATTCAAGTAAACACTGGAGAATACTTGAGGTTTAAACTCTGTTTATAAAACAGACAGTCAATGGGTTAAACCCATGTTCAGCCTGGCGTTGACTTTGTTGTTTTTCTCCTGGTTAAACAAGGATAGTTGTATGCTATTCCAGACTGGAAGGAACTTTTAATTTTGCCAATTGTTGTGCTGAGAAAGGAAAACCTGGTACATCTGGATGTGGAACTTGAATCTGTTATTTTTGCTTGTGTTCTGACACAAATTGGTTTATATTAATTTCCCTTGAGCACATCTATTGTTGCTTATTTTCTGTGTTTCAGCGTCAGTATTATTGTGTACAGGGGACTTTCATGTGAGATTTTTCAAACATTAATATATTGTTTTGTGCCAATTGTCTATACTCAACTGTAATAAACAGTACAATGTTGGTGTTCTGGGATAATGACATCTAACATGGTCATGTACCACCAGTGACATATACTTAATAAAGACAAAAAGAACCATAATTTGCCTCCCATTGTGACAGTTTGTGCTATATTGCCAATTGCCAATTCATTGGGAGTTTAAGTTAAATAAATAAAAAACTACAAACGATTTAAAAGTTAAAGGTTCCATCATGTGTGTCCATAGTAAGCTGAATTATAAAAAGTGTGAATGGAGTATCTAGGAGAAAGTCCTGGCGCCCCCCTGGCGCCCTGGCGCTTCATCAAATCAAAGGGCCCTATATGTGATTCAGCCAATTAATTAATTAATATGTGCGCGCTCAGCGCACCGCCGCACACGTATCCACTATACACACCACTGCTGCTGCGCTGCCCTCTCTGACATACAAGACACAGCCAGGCACTATGCACTCACTGTGACTATCATTTTACAAATTACAATTTATTAAGGACTAGGAGATTACTGTATGGTTATAGTACAGACAACAAGAAACAACAGTTAACAAGAAAACTCATGGCAAATTTGACATGTCATAGTCAATTTTATTTTCTTGTATGCATGTATTCAGTCAAACAGCAGCTGATTGCACCGCATATCAAATTGAAGTTACAAAATACAACATATAGTGCAAGACCAAAAGGCCCATATAAATATCCGTTACCCACCGAAGAGGCGAAGACAGAATCAAATTGTAAAAAATAAATAAAAGTGTTTACTCCAAAGTGCAAGTCAGAGCAAAATCAGACCAAAGGCCAGGATTAGAAAATAACAATTTAACACACAATACAGTGCAGTATAATACACATTTACACTAAAACTTAGCAAATCCAGACCTTTTAGTCTAAAAAACTAAATGTCTTCTTCCTGGATTTGCGCACAGAGAAATCCTTTACAATATCGGCAAAATCCATTTTTCGAACAATGTCTCCATTGACATGCGAGAGAGATTGCATAATTTACCCTGCCCCATTGTCGACCTTAAACAATTCTTGATTAAGGCCAATTTAGAAAATGAGCGCTCTCCAGATGCATTGGAGATGGGCAATGTGAGATATATTCGCAGAGCTATGTCAACATTTGGAAATGTCCCACACGCTTTCCTCTCACGGATAAGTTTTAGACACTGCCTTGCCGACATTGTTTTCTCATTTTGACTTTCACAATATTTTTTAAAATGCACAAAGTCGTCAGCCGAATCAACGTGCATATCTCCTGGATATTTTCTTTGCAATTGCATAGCTGCTGACCTTAGTTCTTCTACAGTTAGTATTTGTATGTTATTAAGAAAAGAAAAGCGGTCACTCAAAAGCTCGTAAGATTTAAATCTTCTGTCAAGTTCTGCTGTTAGCCTGTCAATGATGACATTGAATACATCCACAACAAATTTCTGCTTGCCTGCTAAAGATGGCTCGTCCTCTGCCTCGTTCATTTCATCAGCATGCCTTTTACGCACGCGCTTTCTGTCAGTGTCATGCTTATATGTCTTGGACACCTCTGAGTCTGGAAGATGGCCATGATATGTGCCCGGGCTGCCTCGGCATTGCCCATCTAAGACAGGCACTGACAGAGGAGGCCTGTACCAACTGTGCCAGCATGCCCTATGCGGCAAGGGTTGCGAGGCTGGCTGCAGTGGAGAATTTCTTTAACGACACAGCTTGCTCAGTAATGCCCACCTTGAGCCCGGTGAGTGATCCCCGTAAGCGCAAGGGTGTGAGGGCAATGGCCAAGGGCTCAAAGAAGCCCAAAGTAGCCACTGTGGTTAAAGAAGCCACTGTCACCAGCGATGACCCCTTGGCCCACAAGGTGGACACGTTGGCCTCTGAATTTGCACAGATTAAGGCCCTCCTGCTCAATCTGCAGCCTGGTGTCCCTACCGCCGATACAATGGCTTCAGTGCCTCGGCGCCGGGGCAGAGATGACCACAATGGTCATGCCAGGGAGGACAGAGGGCGAGATGAAGATGCCATTTCCATCACAGTCTCTGACTCCCTCTTCACTAGTCGTGAGGACCAGGAAGAGGACGAGGGGGGGGCACATTCGCCCCACTTCTCAGAGACGAGTTCTCTGGCGCCGGAGGGGGATGCTGCTCAGATGCCTGGGGACGAAGTCTCTTTAACCAGGCAGACCATCCTGGTGGCTTTGTCACGGTTGGGGCTTGACGCCTCTGGGAATACAGCCCCAATTCAAAATGCCTTTTTTAAGGGCACTGAACAGCCGGCGCCCTTCAGTGTGCCTCCCTCTGCAGACTTCATAAGGGAACTCCAGTCGTCTTGGGGGGACCCGAAGTCCAGGCTCCACTTCCCATGGGACTGCAGGGCCTTGTCGGCCATGGAGGGTGCGGCCACATTGGGTTTGGACCACATGCCTCCAATTGGTGAGACCATTGCCTCTCTGGTAGTGTCCCCAGACGAGGCCCTCAGGCCTGATGCTCGTTGTCCACGAGCGCAGTGCAGAGTCACGGACGACTTCCTGACAAAGAGCTACGACACAGCAGCTCGTATGGTGCGTCTCGGCAACTCCCTTTCACATCTTGTCCTGGCCCTATCCCAGTCTCTCCAGACGGCGGGGGGCGGATGCCCCGACACAGAGCCGGAGCGACGTTTCCCTCAGGACCTTTGCCTATATGACCAGGGAACTTGGAAGACTGATGTCCACTCTGACCATGGCCCGTCGCCAGGTATGGCTCGCCCAGTCCCCATTGTCGAGCAGATGCAGGGATTCGCTCCTAAAGCTGCCTGTCGTTCCAGGGGCGGTGTTTGGACCCGCAGCTCAAGAAGCCCTGGAGCGTAGTGTACAGGCACAGAAGTCCAGGAAGCAGTATGCTGACCTGCGTCAGGGATCTGACAGGTCTGCGTCCCGGGCTGGCAGATACTCGGCTCCTTCCTACCCAGCCGCGGGCGTTAGACGTTCCTCGAGTGGCAGAGGTTCCTTCCCTCGGCAGGGCCGACCCCAACAGAACCCCCCGCAGCCTTCCTTTCGGGCACCCACAGGCAGGGCGCCTAGGCGTGGGGCCTCTAACAGGCGTTTCTCCGGACCATCTCAGGCCCGGGGGAGTCGGACGTGACCCCCCGGACCCAGGCCCCAGCAGGTTCACCCCACAACATCTCACCTGCTGGGAAGCCTTAACCCCAGGCCCTTGGGTGCTATCGACACTATCCAGGGGCTACAGGGTCCAGTTCAGACGTCGACCCCCGCCATTCAACGGGGTAAGAATGACCGTGGTCGACGACAAGAAATTACAGAGCTCCTACAAAAGGGAGCCATAGAAAGTGTACCTGGTGCAGCTCAACTAAGAGGGTACTACTCTTTTTACTTTCTAGTTCCAAAAAAGGATGGCAGGCTTCGGCCGATCCTCGACCTCAGGCGACTGAACCAGTACCTGAAGGTGTTTTCTTTTCGGATGCTGCGAACTGTGGACGTTCTCCAGTCCATGTCAGCCAACGACTGGTTCACGAGCATCGACCTGAAAGATGCTTATTTCCACGTGCCAGTGGCACCACACCACAGGGAGTTCCTTCGCTTTGCCTTCATGGGGCAGGCTTACCAATTCCGGGTGCTCCCGTTCGGGCTCTCTCTCTCCCCCCGGGTCTTCACCAGGTGCATGGCAGCAGCGCTTGCCCCGCTACAAGCCGGAGGTATGCGGATCCTTCCATACCTGGACGACTGGCTCCTGGCCGCCTCGAGGCGAGAGAGGGTGCTCTACGACACGGCTGCCCTTCTGGACCATGTGGAACAACTGGGACTCACGGTGAATTTCATCAAGAGCTCTCTGACTCCTCGGCAGGACGTAGTTTTCATCGGCATTGCCATCAACTCTGTCTCGATGAAAGCTTGCCCCTCCCCGCGGCGGGTGGACGACATCCTAGAGCTTGTCTCCCGTGTCCAAGGGGGTACAAGGGTGACATATGGCCAGCTCCTCAGGCTGCTAGGCATGCTGACAGCTGCATCCACAATCGTGCCCCTGGGGATTCTTTCTTTGCGCCCCCTACAGAGGTGGACCAACGCCTTGGGCCTCGACCCCAAGAGGCACCAGAAGAGGCTGGTGAGTACATCCATCCAGTGCCGGCGGTTGCTGGATCCTTGGAAAAAACGGCAAGACCTTTGCCGCGGTGTCGTCTTGGGCTCAATACCCTCCCGCCGGGAAGTTATTGTGACGGATGCGTCCCTCTCAGGCTGGGGGGCCGTGTGGGAACACAGAACTGTCAGAGGGACCTGGGACCCTCGGCGGAGGCAGCAGCACATAAATGTACTCGAGCTCCGTACAGTGTGGCTTGCCCTCAGGCACTTCCTTCCTGCCCTAGAAGGGAAACACGTCCTTGTCCGGACAGACAATACGTCCACTGTTTACCATGTAAACCATCAGGGAGGCGTCAGATCCGAGCAGTCCCTGCAGGAGGCCCAGAGACTCCTTCGGTGGGCGTTCCCTCGCTTGGCGAGTCTCAGAGCGGTGCATCTCCCAGGGCTGAACAACCAGGCTGCAGACCTGCTTTCACGTGGATGCCCTCCTCCGGGAGAATGGAGGCTGAATCCCGCAGTGGTTCGGGAGATATGGAGGAGGTTCGGGAAAGCTGGAGTGGACCTGTTCGCCTCGAGCGCGTCGACGCACTGTCCTCAGTGGTTCTCCCTGACCGAACAATCCAGCCCGTTGGGGCAGGACGCACTGGCCCACCCCTGGCCTCGGTATGGTCTGCTGTACGCGTTCCCTCCATTCCCACTAATCAAGCTCACACTGCACAGGATAGCCACAGACGGGCACGCAGTGCTGCTGGTGGCACCATAATGGCCTGGGAGGATTTGGTTCCCCATGATCCAGCAACTCCTCGACGGGACGCCTTGGCCTCTGCCGTCGAGGCAGGATCTCCTCTCTCAAGTAGGGGGCCGCATCTGGCACCCCTGTCCGGACCGACTTCGGCTCCATGTTTGGCCCCTGAAGGGCCGGACCTCCTACTAAACTCCTGTGATCCTTCAGTTATCCGCACCATACTCGGCGCTAGGGCGCCCTCCACTAGAGCGCTTTATGCGAACAGATGGAAGCTGTTCTCTGGCTGGTGTGAGGAACAATGTGTGGACCCAGCCACGTGCTCTGTCCCGGTGCTGCTCCGCTACCTGCAGACACTGCTGGATAAGAGTCTTCAACCCAATACAGTGAAAGTGTATCTGGCCGCCATTTCAGCCCGGCATGTGCCAGTCGACGGGCGTACCCTGTGGTCTCACCCATGGGTGGGTAGCTTCCTGAAAGGGGCCGTCAGGTTGCACCCCCCACACGTCACGCCTATGGTGCTGGAAGCCCTGTGCTCAGCACCTTTCGAGCCACTGGAGGGGGCTGACCTCAAGTGGTTATCAGTCAAGACTGCCTTCCTCCTTGCCATCACATCCGCCAAGCGGGTGGGGGAGCTCCATGCCCTGTCAGTAGCTAACGAGTGTGTTAGGTGGGCTGCGGACGGATCTGGGGTCACACTGTGGCCCAACCCCTCTTTTCTCCCCAAGAGGATCTCAGCCTTCCACGTCAACCAGCCAGTCAGGTTGGCGGCTTTCACCCCGCAGCCGGGAGCGGAGGGGCTATTCCCTGCCGCTGGGCTGTGTCCCATCCGGGTCCTGAGGCAGTACATCGCCAGGACGACAGGCTTTCGGAAGTCAGACGCCCTCTTCCTGTGCTATGGAGGACACAGAAAGGGGCGTGCCGTCTCTAAACAACGGCTTTCCCACTGGGTGGTGGACGCAGTTTTGCAGGCCTACAAGCACCGGGGCCTGCCGGCTCCCCCTGTCAGGTGTCACTCAACTCGGAGTGTCTCCACCTCCTGGGCCGCGTTGAGGGGTGTCCCGCTGGCCGATATCTGTGCTGCAGCGACATGGGCCTCTTCGTGCACGTTTGCCCGCTTCTACAGGGTGAATGTGACCACCCCTCACCCTGTGGCGACGGCAGTGCTGTCCGCCTCTTCAACCTGCAACTAAGGTTCGGTGAGTGCAGATTCCTCGTGACCTTGTTGGTATGAGTCATCCAGGTGTTGAAAACACCGCCTCTGGCGGTCAGTAGGTATGAAATAGAACGCAAGTTATCTATATAACTATGGTTCTATGAATACCGGATGACCGCCAGAGTTCATTGTCACTCGGAATCCCGACGAAAAGATTTCATGAGGATGATCCCTGTGGACTGGGCACCTATATCGGTGGTTCACACCCACAGGTGGTCACGAGTGACAGTGTTGGTATTAATATTCGACCAATGCGCGAGCGCGTGATGTATATCCAGGTGTTGAAAACACCGCCTCTGGCGGTCATCCGGTATTCATAGAACCATAGTTATATAGATAACTTGCGTTTCCCATTAAAGTCCTATAGCTATACGAGAGAGGACTGCAGGACCATCAAAGATCTTGAATAGTAACAATGCTGTTGGACTGTCATTGGACAATAGGTGACATGCGTCATTCATCATTGCTTTCAGAATCAATTGTGTTCTTGGCCGAAGGTAAAAGAGCATCTTTCTCTGTTTGAGAGAACTGTATACTGTGGCTATGACCCTAGCCCGGCATGACAGCATTGACAGCTTGAGGATAGATTCCAAATTAGGTTTGAGAATTGCCAATATTTCATGTGAATGAAACATGAGAAATTTTAAATTATCAGTTGATTTTCAATAAACAACAAATTAATCAATTCAACTACAGCACTGCCACTAGCACTAATTCTGAAGCTAAAAGTACTTAATTTCCGGATTCATATTGGTTAATTCGTGTTCATTTACTAATGTTTTACAATGACGATGGCGCTATCTAGCGGCCAGAATGTAGGGAATTCGATGACTTGAATAAGGTCACTTGCTCTTTTTTTAAATATATATAAATAGAATACATTCTTTTTTGACATAATTACTTAAATACACACTTTTAGCATAGCATTGTAGACTGAGTTATATTTGTATATAAATATGTCTTATGGATGCACGCCGTGTCGCCGTCGTGACGTCATGTTTACGCGACGGACGGAGGTGAAGGAGCCTCTACAGCCCAAAACATTTTTTTATGTTTTCTGTGTCATTCATTACAATTACAGATTCATTATATTTCCGAGTCCAATATATCGTTATAGCTAAACTAAATACACTAAAGGGCTTATTTATTCGTATTTTATTGTCACCGTGACTGAGTGAGTATCATTGAATCGGTCTGACTGCTATGGCGTTGCTAAGCTAACTGTCATTCAATGAAGTCTTGATTGCATATGTTGCCTTGCTTGCAGGGTAGTATATTATATAGCATGCATTTATTTAATTTGTATTTGTATTTACCAGTAGTTCCTGCTCAAATAGCACTGCTTGATATCTCAGTAGTCATTTTAGCAACTGACATAAACGTCCCTCTCAGTTGAAACACGAATAAAAATATAAAATGAAGCCATCCATAACAGTAATTTAAAACCTGTATACACCCCTAGGGGTCCCTGGACCCCACTTTGAGAATCAATCCACTAGAAAAGCAGGCAAAACTACTGTAATAATCACAGTTTTGACAGTAACTTGTTCTGTGTGTGTTGTTATTAACAGGCGAGGATGCTGTGTCATAGGGGATCTGTAGTAGTCAGGTTGACTCTCAGAAGAAGTTTCGGCTCTGCTGCTGCTGCGGCTCTCACCTCCAACCCGCTGACACTCCATCTCCACAATTCCATCTGTCCAGGCGCTTCTCCAGCAGCGTTGGTGGTGGAGGCGGAGGTGTGGGAGCCGGAGGCTGGTACGAGAGTTTAGCAGCCTCCACCCCTGTCCAGCTGATGGAGTTGTTGGTTGGTGTTCAGCAGGCCAGCGGTCTGCCCTGGTGGCTCAGCATTGTCTGCTCCACCATGGCTCTCCGTAGCACCATCACCCTGCCGCTAGCAGCTTACCAAATGATCATCGCCAAGGTGTGTGCTCCAAAAAAATACATTTTGTAGTGCTGCACGATTCTTGCTCAAATATGCTCAAAAATTTTCCTCCACAAGAATTGAGATCACGATTCTCATTTTCCATGAAAATATGTATTGTCTTTAGTCTGTAGTTGCTGAGTGAACATTACTACATTCAAAATGTTGCACTGCACCTGGAGCCTTAAACCTCTCTTAAAGTCTCTTGTAGCAAAGAAGAGTAACTCAAATTAATTGGACAGCCAACTAGTGCTGCACTATTGGTGTCTGAATCTAGATCTCAATCTTTTTAGATTAATTGTGCAGCACTAATTACGTCAATATTGTCGCATTTTCCTCTAAACGTCCTCAATCAAGCAACTATTGTAATGTATGACAATATTTAATTTGACGTTGCTTGCTGAAATCAGACTTGTGAATAACAAGATAAAGGCGAAGCAGTCGGTCTGAGAGGTGATTTTGTATTTTACAATGAGTTGAAATGAAAATGGCATTATCAGAATGTCAATTTAAAAATGTTCATAGTGTTCATTAAATATACCGGTATTCATGTGTGTGAGAACTTGTATTACTCACAGAGGCATAATATACAATATTACAGTCATATTATTTCCAAGTGCAGTGAAATAATTAAGGCTTAGACGCTTAGGTAAGCAACCTGAACATTGTGAATCACTATAGTGTAGTGTAGATACTGGACACACCATGCAAATGTATAAATTCTTTAGATCTGACCCAGCAGAATGAAACTGTCATACCAGTTTTGATCACAAGAGGGAAATGTTGTGCTTCAGAAACCTGAATACATATTATTTTTGTTTAAGACAAAATTATATGACATGCATTTTTTTAAACTCTACTCAGAACGTACTGTTTAGTGCGGTACTGATTGTTGCATCGTTGTGAGTCTAGCCTTAAAACAGTGATGTATATCGGGCATCTTTAACCACCAACACAAAATGGCACGAATAATAATAATTCAAATATATTATTCAATAGTTGCATCATTACTAATACAACTACCATATATACTGTATAGGTTAACTACAGTTTGTGTTATATTATTCAGATTCCATGTGACTTGATTAGACTGATTTCATATTTATACTGATTCCAATGTGGCACAGATCAGGCTGGATTTGGCTGCCAGTGTGAAATCAGTCACACAGATCTGTGACAGATCCGATCTGGTCACTTGCAAATGCTGTGTGACAGGCCAAAAGATCAGATTTGAGAAATAAGTCAGATTTGGCTGGATTTGACTGCAGTCTAAATGGGGCCTCAATAGTTCTGCTGTAATAAAAGTTTAAAATGCCTTTTAATTTATCATGGATTTATGGTTGACACCTGTGCATTTTGACTGGACTCACAACAACAAACAACAAAGTGCCATGGATTTTTCTTCTCTTTGCTCGTCTTTCAACAATGACTAGGAGAATCATTTGGTGAAATCAACTCCTCTCATCCAGCAGTGAATAGTGATCGTAGTACTGCACATATTTGTTGTTTGTTAATTTTCTATTCAAGGCCTCAGATGTCTCAGAAAATCTTGCAGAGGAAATCAAAACAATCTCTGCTCTCTCAATAACTAATGACATTCAGGTGGAGAGGCTACAGACGTAGATAGCTGAGCTAGCGGAAAAGGCTACGGTTTGAGGTGTCAATGCGAGCCAGAGAGAGAAACTGGACAGATGCAAACTGCAGGTAAATAAACTAAATTACATGAATTCTTAATACAGTATGTGTGTGATTTGGTGGTGGGGGGGGGGGGGGGGGGGTCATAACTGCTACTTGAACTTCATATGAGTACTATTATCATCAACAGGTATCAATTTAAGAAGAATCTACGTCGTATCATATCAGAACTGTACGTCAGAGACAACTGTCACCCGTTTAAAGCATCCATGTTAATCTGGGTTCAAGTTCCTCTCTGGATCAGTGTCTCTCTGGCTCTACGGAACCTCAGTCTAAATACTGGTAAATACACACTCAAAGCACTCTTAGTATTACCGATGAAAGATCACAACAGT
Source organism: Protomyctophum bolini (assembly GCF_963924005.1). NCBI lineage: Eukaryota > Metazoa > Chordata > Actinopteri > Myctophiformes > Myctophidae > Protomyctophum > Protomyctophum bolini. The sequence goes on from NC_137871.1 coordinate 34,857,264, forward strand.
GCCAGAATAGAGACAACAGTTATGCATAAGTAGATGGACGCCTGGATTGAGAGAGATAGTGTGATGTAAAAATTCTATTATATTATCTATCTATCTTATCTATTCTTTTGCTGTGTTCAATTTGCTTATGCAGACGGAAGCCTTTATTTAGTTTGTTCTTTCTTATCCTGTGTGCACGTAGTGGCCACAGCATTCCATTCTGTTCCATTGTGGCTCTGCAGCCATGGTTACGATTAAGAATATGCCTCATATGGTTGGAGAAGGATGTTGCGCTTCAACAATGGGATTCTCAGGCTGTGCAACAGTGACACTTGGTGGTGAACAAGCACTATTTCCGTGCTCGGACACAGCCAGGGACACAGCCACACACAGCTGTCTATAGGAGTGGTTGCACCACTCAAAAATATGAAAGAGGTAGCACATCTGACATCTCAGGTCAAGGAGGACAAAATGATCACATTTCACTAGAAAAACGCATGCTTTGGCACCATGGAGCCTTCTTCAGAGCTCTGGGGATGGATCTGTGCCCAAGTGAAATCTGAGTATTTTGTTCTCCTTGACCTTAGATTTGAGATGTGCTACATTTTTGTAATAAGCCATATGTGGCGTTACGTTATGCTGGTGAAACCAGATGTTTGTGAAGAAAATAAATGTATCTATAAACAACTTGAACTTCCCAATGTACGTGTCTACTGAGACGCTCTTCCGATGTGATCTCCAAACCTTGCATACATTCAGCCTGTCACGGGGCAGCCCGAGACACATAGGCAATGATTTTAGGGACATTGCACACACTTGACTACACAGCTGCTTCCAATTCATCACCATCCAGCCGGTTTGGAAGTGTGGGTCAAGTTGTGTCATTGGATGTACTGTAAAATGTTCTACTCATGGTTTTATGATGTGGGTCCCCTCTCTAGTACCTTTGATTGGGAAGGTGCCAAGCAGAGGAGGAGGTAGCTCTGGTCCATAGCTCTAATGTGTTTCATTTAGAGCTATGTTACTCTCAACTTCCGCCGCTCGCATGAATGCAGAACAGCCTCTCCTCTTTAGCGTAAATAAAAATAACGTTTTTGCTACTCACCAAAACAAAGGCGAGTTGTGTCATTAGAAAGCCTACTTTCCTTAGTGGACGCCAGAAAGGGATTTTTTCACCGGAGGAAAAATATTCTCTATGAGGCAATTCTCTGGGCAATATTGGTAGAGGGCAGCGGAGTAACTAAAAGTATTTTTTTCCCGGTGGAAACAAAATCCACATTTGGCCAAAAAGTACAGTTTATACGTGTGGTGGGGGGGCTCAGAGTGCGTCCACTAAGGAAAGTAGGCTTTCTAATGACACAACTCGCCTTTGTTTTGGTGAGTAGCAAAAAACGTTATTTTTATGCCTGGTGTTAGCTTATGGTGAGTTAATTGAATTGCCAGTTGCAGTGTTCTGTGTTTTTGGGTATGTCTCACTCCCTATAAAAGGGAGCCTGCAGTGCAGGTGATGAGAGTCAGTAAGACTTGGGTTGACGCATAGTAACAGCCTGATGGAGAGCTGCTGTGTTGCCGTCAAGTGTGTTTATATTTTCTAGAACTGTTATTGTGGCCAGTCTTGTCTTTCCCCGAGGCTGCACTCCATTATAGACTGAACTGGACTGCTGGTCTTTGGGAGGTGAATAAAAAAAGAATAATAAAAAAACACCGGTACTATTAACTGTGTGCAGTGGAATTTCCATGACAACAGAGAGAGTAGTTACGCATCTGTTCTGTTGGTGTGCTTGCAGGTGTACATACAGAGCTGTCGACAGGAGGCTTTCTGTGGTTGACTAATCTGACACTTCCTGATCCCACCTGGATACTTCCTGTCTGCCTGGGTCTCTTCAACCTTTTTATAGTGGAGGTAAGAGAGGTTTTTTCGCACTGTGGAGCACTGATGGCAGCTATGAGTTCCATCCTGAAGTGAAATATTGTATTGATTTACGTTTATAACACGTATAAATGTTTTTCTTGTTTTCTTTCTTTTTTATTATGGCTAGGGATTTTTGAAACGCACTGTAATCAAAATAGCAATGTACTGTATCACAAAATCGTGTGTGTGTGTGTGTGTGTGTGTGTGTGTGTGGGGGGGGTGGTATTGCTACAGTATATTAATGTCATTCTCTCTCCTAGGTATTTGTTCTTCAGAGGAAGGACATGTCCAGGTTTCAGAAGATTGTCACCAACATCTTCAGAGGAGCTTCCCTCATCATGATCCCTATAGCATCCACAGTGCCCTCGGTAAGTGGATGTGTGTGTTAAGCTAGCTACGCAGTGGGACTGACACACACACAACACACACTGTTTATCAGCTTCACGCTGCGTCTCGCCCCATCAACAATGTGCCAACCAAAACGGTTACCCTTATTCCATACTCTTATTTATCCGATCTTCCAACTCTGATAAACTGATATACAGTACGGATAGAGCAATCAGGCACCCCCCCCACACACACACCCACACACACACACCACCAGACAGACAGACAGACAGACAGGCTTTTGTATTTGACTTGGAACAGATTTTTGTTTTCAGTATCAAATGAATGTTTACTTTGAATTCTTTAAGCTCTTTGTATTCTCTGACTTAACTCTCCTCTCATCTCCTCTTCTCCTGTCTGTTCCTCACCCCTCCCCTCCTCCCCTTCTCCTGTCTGTTCCTCACCCCTCCCCTCCTCCCCTTCTCCTGTCTGTTCCTCACCCCTCCCCTCCTCCTCTTCTCCTGTCTGTTCCTCACCCCTCCCCTCCTCCCCTTCTCCTGTCTGTTCCTCACCCCTCCCCTCCTCCTCTTCTCCTGTCTGTTCCTCACCCCTCCCCTCCTCCCCTTCTCCTGTCTGTTCCTCACCCCTCCCCTTCTCCTGTCTGTTCCTCACCCCTCCCCTCCTCCCCTTCTCCTGTCTGTTCCTCACCCCTCCCCTCCTCCCCTTCTCCTGTCTGTTCCTCACCCCTCCCCTTCTCCTGTCTGTTCCTCACCCCTCCCCTCCTCCCCTTCTCCTGTCTGTTCCTCACCCCTCCCCTCCTCCCCTTCTCCTGTCTGTTCCTCACCCCTCCCCTTCTCCTGTCTGTTCCTCACCCCTCCCCTCCTCCCCTTCTCCTGTCTGTTCCTCACCCCTCCCCTTCTCCTGTCTGTTCCTCACCCCTCCCCTCCTCCCCTTCTCCTGTCTGTTCCTCACCCCTCCCCTCCTCCCCTTCTCCTGTCTGTTCCTCACCCCTCCCCTCCTCTTCTCCTCCTGTCTGTTCCTCACCCCTCCCTTCCTCCCCTTCTCCTGTCTGTTCCTCACCCCTCCCCCCTCCTCTTCTCCTGTCTGTTCCTCACCCCTCCCCTCCTCCTCTTCTCCTGTCTGTTCCTCACCCCTCCCCCCTCCTCTTCTCCTGTCTGTTCCTCACCCCTCCCCTCCTCTTCTCCTCCTGTCTGTTCCTCACCCCTCCCCCCTCCTCTTCTCCTGTCTGTTCCTCACCCCTCCCCCCTCCTCTTCTCCTGTCTGTTCCTCACCCCTCCCCTCCTCTTCTCCTCCTGTCTGTTCCTCACCCCTCCCCTCCTCCTCTTCTCCTGTCTGTTCCTCACCCCTCCCCTTCTCCTGTCTGTTCCTCACCCCTCCCCTCCTCCCCTTCTCCTGTCTGTTCCTCACCCCTCCCCTCCTCCCCTTCTCCTGTCTGTTCCTCACCCCTCCCCTCCTCCTCTCCTCCTGTCTGTTCCTCACCCCTCCCTCCTCCTCTTCTCCTGTCTGTTCCTCACCCCTCCCCCCTCCTCTCCTCCTGTCTGTTCCTCACCCCTCCCCCCTCCTCTTCTCCTGTCTGTTCCTCACCCCTCCCCTCCTCCTCTTCTCCTGTCTGTTCCTCACCCCTCCCCTCCTCCTCTTCTCCTGTCTGTTCCTCACCCCTCCCTCCTCCTCTTCTCCTGTCTGTTCCTCACCCCTCCCGAAAACGAGTGCTTCCAAACTCTGATGGCAAGATGGCCGCGGTCTGGTCAATTGACCTTTTGCAGATGCCATGTTTCCATCAGAGTTTGGAAGCACTCGTTTTCAGTAAAGCAACGTCCTGCTGCCTCTTGCATTATGTGCTAACAGGTGGTACGCAGGACAGTTGAGTGATATCTAACGAGCACTCCCAAACTCCAGCACTTGAAAAAATAATCACCTGCAAGGACACAAAGTAGCTCATAACAACATGTCTACAGTGGATTTTTATGAAACAAACACTTTGAGGATAGAAAGAGAATTATTCAAGCTTTCCCTACAGCTGCAATGTTAGTGAGTTTGACGTTGTGTAATACAATCAGACAGGACTTTTATGTTTGGATGAATGGGCTGTCTATGGGAAGTTGCACCTTGTTAGCACCTTTCCATTAACATATTATGGTATTGGTAAGATGGCCTGTGTGTGTGTGTGTGTGAGCACGAAAATATATAGTGTGTTCACCACCAGGTGTCACTGTTGCACAGCCTAACAGACAGATACAGTACAGTACAGCACAGTACAGTACAGTACCACTCACTTCAGACGGGTCAGAGTTTATTTTTTAAGTGTTGGGAGTTTGGAAGCACTCGTTTTTGTTAACTGGCCGTGCTGCTGCCTCCTGCATTATGTGCAATGGTATGCAGGGCCGTTCAGTGACTTAAACAAGCGCTACCTGTCCTGCACATAATTTCTTGACAGAAAGTAGCTCATAATAAATAACATGTCTGCGCTGTTTTAATCAAGTACATTTTGAAATCCATATTTCGACATGGAACTTGGAAGCATTGATATCCGTTTAAGAAAAAACGGATAGTTCACAATGTTTTAACTTGAGCTGTATGAAATACTTGCCTTTAATATAGTTGTTGCAACTGTATTGATTGATTGCCAGAGTCTCGTGGTGGGAGTTCTGCTCTGGTTTTGGTGAATATTAAAGGGACACTTCACCCTTTTTTGCAAAAACATAATATGTTAATGACGATTAGAAGATTTAGAACACTTTCCGTGGGGTCTTTATGTGTGTAATATGTGGTTTTAATATTTGAAAAACATAATATGTTAATGACGATTAGAAGATTTAGAACATCATTTTTGAAGATTTGAAAAAATGACGAAATGACAAAAACGATGGGTTATAGCCCATGTTTTTTGAAATTTTGAAAAAAAAAGTTAGCCTCGTTTCTCATCATTTTGGACCGTGGGCTATAGCCCATATCGTACGGCATACTATAGCACGCCGTTTTTCATCATTTTTGAGGATTTGAAAAAAATGACGAAATGACAAAAACGATGGGTTATAGCCCATGTTTTTTTAAATTTTGAAAAAAAAAGTTAGCCTCGTTTCTCATCATTTTGGACTGTGGGCTATAGCCCATATCGTACGGCATACTATAGCGCGCCGTTTTTCATCATTTTTGAGGATTTAAAAAAATGACGAAATGACAAAAACGATGGGTTATAGCCCATGTTTTTTGAAATTTTGAAAAAAAAAGTTAGCCTCGTTTCTCATCATTTTGGACCGTGGGCTATAGCCCATATCGTACGGCATACTATAGCGCGCCGTTTTTCATCATTTTTGAGGATTTGAAAAAAATGACGAAATGACAAAAACGATGGGTTATAGCCCATGTTTTTTGAAATTTTGAAAAAAAAAGTTAGCCTCGTTTCTCATCATTTTGGACCGTGGGCTATAGCCCATATCGTACGGCATACTATAGCGCGCCGTTTTTCATCATTTTTGAGGATTTGAAAAAAATGACGAAATGACAAAAACGATGGGTTATAGCCCATGTTTTTTGAAATTTTGGAAAAAAAAGTTAGCCTCGTTTCTCATCATTTTGGACTGTGGGCTATAGCCCATATCGTACGGCATACTATAGCGCGCCGTTTTTCATCATTTTTGAGGATTTGAAAAAAATGACGAAATGACAAAAACGATGGGTTATAGCCCATGTTTTTTGAAATTTTGAAAAAAAAAGTTAGCCTCTTTTTTCATCATTTTGGACCGTGGGCTATAGCCCATATCGTACGGCATACTATAGCGCGCCGTTTTTCATCATTTTTGAGGATTTGAAAAAAATGACAATGAAAAAAACTATGGGTTATAGCCCATGTTTTTTGAAATTTTGAAAAAAAAAGTTAGCCTCGTTTCTCATCATTTTGGACCGTGGGCTATAGCCCATATCGTACGGCATACTATAGCGCGCCGTTTTTCATCATTTTTGAGGATTTGAAAAAAATGACGAAATGACAAAAACGATGGGTTATAGCCCATGTTTTTTGAAATTTTGAAAAAAAAGGTTAGCCTCGTTTCTCATCATTTTGGACCGTGGGCTATAGCCCATATCGTACGGCATACTATAGCGCGCCGTTTTTCATCATTTTTGAGGATTTGAAAAAAATGACGAAATGACAAAAACGATGGGTTATAGCCCATGTTTTTTGAAATTTTGAAAAAAAAAGTTAGCCTCGTTTCTCATCATTTTGGACCGTGGGCTATAGCCCATATCGTACGGCATACTATAGCGCGCCGTTTTTCATCATTTTTGAGGATTTGAAAAAATACGAAATGACAAAAACGATGGGTTATAGCCCATGTTTTTTGAAATTTTGAAAAAAAAAGTTAGCCTCGTTTCTCATCATTTTGGACCGTGGGCTATAGCCCATATCGTACGGCATACTATAGCGCGCCGTTTTTCATCATTTTTGAGGATTTGAAAAAAATGACGAAATGACAAAAACGATGGGTTATAGCCCATGTTTTTTGAAATTTTGAAAAAAAAAGTTAGCCTCGTTTCTCATCATTTTGGACCGTGGGCTATAGCCCATATCGTACGGCATACTATAGTGCGCCGTTTTTCATCATTTTTGAGGATTTGAAAAAAATGACGAAATGACAAAAACGATGGGTTATAGCCCATGTTTTTTGAAATTTAGAAAAAAAAAGTTAGCCTCGTTTCTCATCATTTTGGACCGTGGGCTATAGCCCATATCGTACGGCATACTATAGCGCGCCGTTTTTCATCATTTTTGAGGATTTGAAAAAAATGATGAAATGACAAAAACGATGGGTTATAGCCCATGTTTTTTGCAATTTTGAAAAAAAAAGTTAGCCTCGTTTCTCATCATTGTGGACCGTGGGCTATAGCCCATATCGTACGGCATACTATAGCGCGCCGTTTTTCATCATTTTTGAGGATTTGAAAAAAATAACGAAATGACAAAAACGATGGGTTATAGCCCATGTTTTTTGAAATTTTGAAAAAAAAAGTTAGCCTCGTTTCTCATCATTTTGGACCGTGGGCTATAGCCCATATCGTACGGCATACTATAGCGCGCCGTTTTTCATCATTTTTGAGGATTTGAAAAAATACGAAATGACAAAAACGATGGGTTATAGCCCATGTTTTTTGAAAATTTGAAAAAAAAAGTTAGCCTCGTTTCTCATCATTTTGGACCGTGGGCTATAGCCCATATCGTACGGCATACTATAGCGCGCCGTTTTTCATCATTTTTGAGGATTTGAAAAAGATAACGAAATGACAAAAAAAAAGTTAGCCTCGTTTCTCATCATTTTGGACCGTGGGCTATAGCCCATATCGTACGGCATACTATAGCGCGCCGTTTTTCATCATTTTTGAGGATTTGAAAAAAATGACAAAATGACAAAAACGATGGGTTATAGCCCATGTTTTTTGAAATTTTGAAAAAAAAAGTTAGCCTCGTTTCTCATCATTTTGGACCGTGGGCTATAGCCCATATCGTACGGCATACTATAGCGCGCCGTTTTTCATCATTTTTGAGGATTTGAAAAAAATGACGAAATGACAAAAACGATGGGTTATAGCCCATGTTTTTTGAAATTTTGAAAAAAAAAGTTAGCCTCGTTTCTCATCATTTTGGACCGTGGGCTATAGCCCATACCGTACGGCATACTATAGTGCGCCGTTTTTCATCATTTTTGAGGATTTGAAAAAAATGACGAAATGACAAAAACGATGGGTTATAGCCCATGTTTTTTGAAATTTTGAAAAAAAAAGTTAGCCTCGTTTCTCATCATTTTGGACCGTGGGCTATAGCCCATATCGTACGGCATACTATAGCCCGCCGTTTTTCATCATTTTTGAGGATTTGAAAAAAATGACGAAATGACAAAAACGATGGGTTATAGCCCATGTTTTTTGAAATTTTGAAAAAAAAAGTTAGCCTCGTTTCTCATCATTTTGGACCGTGGGCTATAGCCCATACCGTACGGCATACTATAGTGCGCCGTTTTTCATCATTTTTGAGGATTTGAAAAAAATGACGAAATGACAAAAACGATGGGTTATAGCCCATGTTTTTTGAAATTTTGAAAAAAAAAGTTAGCCTCGTTTCTCATCATTTTGGACCGTGGGCTATAGCCCATATCGTACGGCATACTATAGCCCGCCGTTTTTCATCATTTTTGAGGATTTGAAAAAAATGACGAAATGACAAAAACGATGGGTTATAGCCCATGTTTTTTGAAATTTTGAAAAAAAAAGTTAGCCTCGTTTCTCATCATTTTGGACCGTGGGCTATAGCCCATATCGTACGGCATACTATAGCGCGCCGTTTTTCATCATTTTTGAGGATTTGAAAAAAATGACGAAATGACAAAAACGATGGGTTATAGCCCATGTTTTTTGAAATTTTGAAAAAAAAAAGTTAGCCTCGTTTCTCATCATTTTGGACCGTGGGCTATAGCCCATATCGTACGGCATACTATAGCGCGCCGTTTTTCATCATTTTTGAGGATTTGAAAAAATACGAAATGACAAAAACGATGGGTTATAGCCCATGTTTTTTGAAATTTTGAAAAAAAAAGTTAGCCTCGTTTCTCATCATTTTGGACCGTGGGCTATAGCCCATATCGTACGGCATACTATAGTGCGCCGTTTTTCATCATTTTTGAGGATTTGAAAAAAATGACGAAATGACAAAAACGATGGGTTATAGCCCATGTTTTTTGAAATTTAGGAAAAAAAAGTTAGCCTCGTTTCTCATCATTTTGGACCGTGGGCTATAGCCCATATCGTACGGCATACTATAGCGCGCCGTTTTTCATCATTTTTGAGGATTTGAAAAAAATGATGAAATGACAAAAACGATGGGTTATAGCCCATGTTTTTTGCAATTTTGAAAAAAAAAGTTAGCCTCGTTTCTCATCATTTTGGACCGTGGGCTATAGCCCATATCGTACGGCATACTATAGCGCGCCATTTTTCATCATTTTTGAGGATTTGAAAAAAATAACGAAATGACAAAAACGATGGGTTATAGCCCATGTTTTTTGAAATTTTGAAAAAAAAAGTTAGCCTCGTTTCTCATCATTTTGGACCGTGGGCTATAGCCCATATCGTACGGCATACTATAGTGCGCCGTTTTTCATCATTTTTGAGGATTTGAAAAAAATGACGAAATGACAAAAACGATGGGTTATAGCCCATGTTTTTTGAAATTTAGAAAAAAAAAGTTAGCCTCGTTTCTCATCATTTTGGACCGTGGGCTATAGCCCATATCGTACGGCATACTATAGCGCGCCGTTTTTCATCATTTTTGAGGATTTGAAAAAATACGAAATGACAAAAACGATGGGTTATAGCCCATGTTTTTTGAAATTTTGAAAAAAAAAGTTAGCCTCGTTTCTCATCATTTTGGACCGTGGGCTATAGCCCATATCGTACGGCATACTATAGCGCGCCGTTTTTCATCATTTTTGAGGATTTGAAAAAAATGACGAAATGACAAAAACGATGGGTTATAGCCCATGTTTTTTGAAATTTTGAAAAAAAAAGTTAGCCTCGTTTCTCATCATTTTGGACCGTGGGCTATAGCCCATATCGTACGGCATACTATAGCGCGCCGTTTTTCATCATTTTTGAGGATTTGAAAAAATACGAAATGACAAAAACGATGGGTTATATCCCATGTTTTTTGAAATTTTGAAAAATAAGTTAGCCTCGTTTCTCATCATTTTGGACCGTGGGCTATAGCCCATATCGTACGGCATACTATAGCGCGCCGTTTTTCATAATTTTTGAGGATTTGAAAAAAATGACGAAATGACAAAAACGATGGGTTATAGCCCATGTTTTTTGAAATTTTGGAAAAAAAAGTTAGCCTCGTTTCTCATCATTTTGGACCGTGGGCTATAGCCCATATCGTACGGCATACTATAGTGCGCCGTTTTTCATCATTTTTGAGGATTTGAAAAAAATGACGAAATGACAAAAACGATGGGTTATAGCCCATGTTTTTTGAAATTTAGAAAAAAAAAGTTAGCCTCGTTTCTCATCATTTTGGACCGTGGGCTATAGCCCATATCGTACGGCATACTATAGCGCGCCGTTTTTCATCATTTTTGAGGATTTGAAAAAAATGATGAAATGACAAAAACGATGGGTTATAGCCCATGTTTTTTGCAATTTTGAAAAAAAAAGTTAGCCTCGTTTCTCATCATTGTGGACCGTGGGCTATAGCCCATATCGTACGGCATACTATAGCGCGCCGTTTTTCATCATTTTTGAGGATTTGAAAAAAATAACGAAATGACAAAAACGATGGGTTATAGCCCATGTTTTTTGAAATTTTGAAAAAAAAAGTTAGCCTCGTTTCTCATCATTTTGGACCGTGGGCTATAGCCCATATCGTACGGCATACTATAGCGCGCCGTTTTTCATCATTTTTGAGGATTTGAAAAAATACGAAATGACAAAAACGATGGGTTATATCCCATGTTTTTTGAAATTTTGAAAAATAAGTTAGCCTCGTTTCTCATCATTTTGGACCGTGGGCTATAGCCCATATCGTACGGCATACTATAGCGCGCCGTTTTTCATCATTTTTGAGGATTTGAAAAAAATGACGAAATGACAAAAACGATGGGTTATAGCCCATGTTTTTTGAAATTTTGGAAAAAAAAGTTAGCCTCGTTTCTCATCATTTTGGACCGTGGGCTATAGCCCATATCGTACGGCATACTATAGTGCGCCGTTTTTCATCATTTTTGAGGATTTGAAAAAAATGACGAAATGACAAAAACGATGGGTTATAGCCCATGTTTTTTGAAATTTAGAAAAAAAAAGTTAGCCTCGTTTCTCATCATTTTGGACCGTGGGCTATAGCCCATATCGTACGGCATACTATAGCGCGCCGTTTTTCATCATTTTTGAGGATTTGAAAAAAATGATGAAATGACAAAAACGATGGGTTATAGCCCATGTTTTTTGCAATTTTGAAAAAAAAAGTTAGCCTCGTTTCTCATCATTGTGGACCGTGGGCTATAGCCCATATCGTACGGCATACTATAGCGCGCCGTTTTTCATCATTTTTGAGGATTTGAAAAAAATAACGAAATGACAAAAACGATGGGTTATAGCCCATGTTTTTTGAAATTTAGAAAAAAAAAGTTAGCCTCGTTTCTCATCATTTTGGACCGTGGGCTATAGCCCATATCGTACGGCATACTATAGCGCGCCGTTTTTCATCATTTTTGAGGATTTGAAAAAAATGACGAAATGACAAAAACGATGGGTTATAGCCCATGTTTTTTGAAATTTTGAAAAAAAAAGTTAGCCTCGTTTCTCATCATTTTGGACCGTGGGCTATAGCCCATATCGTACGGCATACTATAGCGCGCCGTTTTTCATCATTTTTGAGGATTTGAAAAAAATGACGAAATGACAAAAACGATGGGTTATAGCCCATGTTTTTTGAAATTTAGAAAAAAAAAGTTAGCCTCGTTTCTCATCATTTTGGACCGTGGGCTATAGCCCATATCGTACGGCATACTATAGCGTGCCGTTTTTCATCATTTTTGAGGATTTGAAAAAAATGATGAAATGACAAAAACGATGGGTTATAGCCCATGTTTTTTGAAATTTTGAAAAAAAAAGTTAGCCTCGTTTCTCATCATTTTGGACCGTGGGCTATAGCCCATATCGTACGGCATACTATAGCGCGCCGTTTTTCATCATTTTTGAGGATTTGAAAAAAATAACGAAATGACAAAAAAAAAGTTAGCCTCGTTTCTCATCATTTTGGACCGTGGGCTATAGCCCATATCGTACGGCATACTATAGCGCGCCGTTTTTCATCATTTTTGAGGATTTGAAAAAAATGACAAAATGACAAAAACGATGGGTTATAGCCCATGTTTTTTTAAATTAAAAAAAAAAAAGTTAGCCTCGTTTCTCATCATTTTGGACCGTGGGCTATAGCCCATATCGTACGGCATACTATAGCGCGCCGTTTTTCATCATTTTTGAGGATTTGAAAAAAATGATGAAATGACAAAAACGATGGGTTATAGCCCATGTTTTTTGCAATTTTGAAAAAAAAAGTTAGCCTCGTTTCTCATCATTGTGGACCGTGGGCTATAGCCCATATCGTACGGCATACTATAGCGCGCCGTTTTTCATCATTTTTGAGGATTTGAAAAAAATAACGAAATGACAAAAACGATGGGTTATAGCCCATGTTTTTTGAAATTTTGAAAAAAAAAGTTAGCCTCGTTTCTCATCATTTTGGACCGTGGGCTATAGCCCATATCGTACGGCATACTATAGCGCGCCGTTTTTCATCATTTTTGAGGATTTGAAAAAATACGAAATGACAAAAACGATGGGTTATAGCCCATGTTTTTTGAAAATTTGAAAAAAAAAGTTAGCCTCGTTTCTCATCATTTTGGACCGTGGGCTATAGCCCATATCGTACGGCATACTATAGCGCGCCGTTTTTCATCATTTTTGAGGATTTGAAAAAGATAACGAAATGACAAAAAAAAAGTTAGCCTCGTTTCTCATCATTTTGGACCGTGGGCTATAGCCCATATCGTACGGCATACTATAGCGCGCCGTTTTTCATCATTTTTGAGGATTTGAAAAAAATGACAAAATGACAAAAACGATGGGTTATAGCCCATGTTTTTTGAAATTTTGAAAAAAAAAGTTAGCCTCGTTTCTCATCATTTTGGACCGTGGGCTATAGCCCATATCGTACGGCATACTATAGCGCGCCGTTTTTAATCATTTTTGAGGATTTGAAAAAAATGACGAAATGACAAAAACGATGGGTTATAGCCCATGTTTTTTGAAATTTTGAAAAAAAAAGTTAGCCTCGTTTCTCATCATTTTGGACCGTGGGCTATAGCCCATATCGTACGGCATACTATAGCGCGCCGTTTTTCATCATTTTTGAGGATTTGAAAAAAATGACGAAATGACAAAAACGATGGGTTATAGCCCATGTTTTTTGAAATTTTGAAAAAAAAAGTTAGCCTCGTTTCTCATCATTTTGGACCGTGGGCTATAGCCCATATCGTACGGCATACTATAGCCCGCCTTTTTCATCATTTTTGAGGATTTGAAAAAAATGACGAAATGACAAAAACGATGGGTTATAGCCCATGTTTTTTGAAATTTTGAAAAAAAAAGTTAGCCTCGTTTCTCATCATTTTGGACCGTGGGCTATAGCCCATATCGTACGGCATACTATAGCGCGCCGTTTTTCATCATTTTTGAGGATTTGAAAAAATACGAAATGACAAAAACGATGGGTTATAGCCCATGTTTTTTGAAATTTTGAAAAAAAAAAGTTAGCCTCGTTTCTCATCATTTTGGACCGTGGGCTATAGCCCATATCGTACGGCATACTATAGCGCGCCGTTTTTCATCATTTTTGAGGATTTGAAAAAATACGAAATGACAAAAACGATGGGTTATAGCCCATGTTTTTTGAAATTTTGAAAAAAAAAGTTAGCCTCGTTTCTCATCATTTTGGACCGTGGGCTATAGCCCATATCGTACGGCATACTATAGCGCGCCGTTTTTCATCATTTTTGAGGATTTGAAAAAAATGACGAAATGACAAAAACGATGGGTTATAGCCCATGTTTTTTTAAATTTTGAAAAAAAAAGTTAGCCTCGTTTCTCATCATTTTGGACCGTGGGCTATAGCCCATATCGTACGGCATACTATAGTGCGCCGTTTTTCATCATTTTTGAGGATTTGAAAAAAATGACGAAATGACAAACGATGGGTTATAGCCCATGTTTTTTGAAATTTAGAAAAAAAAAGTTAGCCTCGTTTCTCATTATTTTGGACCGTGGGCTATAGCCCATATCGTACGGCATACTATAGCGCGCCGTTTTTCATCATTTTTGAGGATTTGAAAAAAATGATGAAATGACAAAAACGATGGGTTATAGCCCATGTTTTTTGAAATTTTGAAAAAAAAAGTTAGCCTCGTTTCTCATCATTTTGGACCGTGGGCTATAGCCCATATCGTACGGCATACTATAGCGCGCCGTTTTTCATCATTTTTGAGGATTTGAAAAAAATAACGAAATGACAAAAACGATGGGTTATAGCCCATGTTTTTTGAAATTTTGAAAAAAAAAGTTAGCCTCGTTTCTCATCATTTTGGACCGTGGGCTATAGCCCATATCGTACGGCATACTATAGCGCGCCGTTTTTCATCATTTTTGAGGATTTGAAAAAAATGACGAAATGACAAAAACGATGGGTTATAGCCCATGTTTTTTGAAATTTTGAAAAAAAAAGTTAGCCTCGTTTCTCATCATTTTGGACCGTGGGCTATAGCCCATATCGTACGGCATACTATAGTGCGCCGTTTTTCATCATTTTTGAGGATTTGAAAAAAATGACGAAATGACAAAAACGATGGGTTATAGCCCATGTTTTTTGAAATTTAGAAAAAAAAAGTTAGCCTCGTTTCTCATCATTTTGGACCGTGGGCTATAGCCCATATCGTACGGCATACTATAGCGCGCCGTTTTTCATCATTTTTGAGGATTTGAAAAAATACGAAATGACAAAAACGATGGGTTATAGCCCATGTTTTTTGAAATTTTGAAAAAAAAAGTTAGCCTCGTTTCTCATCATTTTGGACCGTGGGCTATAGCCCATATCGTACGGCATACTATAGCGCGCCGTTTTTCATCATCTTTGAGGATTTGAAAAAAATGACGAAATGACAAAAACGATGGGTTATAGCCCATGTTTTTTGAAATTTAGAAAAAAAAAGTTAGCCTCGTTTCTCATCATTTTGGACCGTGGGCTATAGCCCATATCGTACGGCATACTATAGCGCGCCGTTTTTCATCATTTTTGAGGATTTGAAAAAATACGAAATGACAAAAACGATGGGTTATAGCCCATGTTTTTTGAAATTTTGAAAAAAAAAGTTAGCCTCGTTTCTCATCATTTTGGACCGTGGGCTATAGCCCATATCGTACGGCATACTATAGTGCGCCGTTTTTCATCATTTTTGAGGATTTGAAAATAATGACGAAATGACAAAAACGATGGGTTATAGCCCATGTTTTTTGAAATTTAGGAAAAAAAAGTTAGCCTCGTTTCTCATCATTTTGGACCGTGGGCTATAGCCCATATCGTACGGCATACTATAGCGCGCCGTTTTTCATCATTTTTGAGGATTTGAAAAAAATGATGAAATGACAAAAACGATGGGTTATAGCCCATGTTTTTTGCAATTTTGAAAAAAAAAGTTAGCCTCGTTTCTCATCATTTTGGACCGTGGGCTATAGCCCATATCGTACGGCATACTATAGCGCGCCGTTTTTCATCATTTTTGAGGATTTGAAAAAAATAACGAAATGACAAAAACGATGGGTTATAGCCCATGTTTTTTGAAATTTAAAAAAAAAAAGTTAGCCTCGTTTCTCATCATTTTGGACCGTGGGCTATAGCCCATATCGTACGGCATACTATAGTGCGCCGTTTTTCATCATTTTTGAGGATTTGAAAAAAATGACGAAATGACAAAAACGATGGGTTATAGCCCATGTTTTTTGAAATTTAGAAAAAAAAAGTTAGCCTCGTTTCTCATCATTTTGGACCGTGGGCTATAGCCCATATCGTACGGCATACTATAGCGCGCCGTTTTTCATCATTTTTGAGGATTTGAAAAAAATGACGAAATGACAAAAACGATGGGTTATAGCCCATGTTTTTTGAAATTTAGGAAAAAAAAGTTAGCCTCGTTTCTCATCATTTTGGACCGTGGGCTATAGCCCATATCGTACGGCATACTATAGCGTGCCGTTTTTCATCATTTTTGAGGATTTGAAAAAAATGATGAAATGACAAAAACGATGGGTTATAGCCCATGTTTTTTGCAATTTTGAAAAAAAAAGTTAGCCTCGTTTCTCATCATTTTGGACCGTGGGCTATAGCCCATATCGTACGGCATACTATAGCGCGCCGTTTTTCATCATTTTTGAGGATTTGAAAAAAATAACGAAATGACAAAAAAAAAGTTAGCCTCGTTTCTCATCATTTTGGACCGTGGGCTATAGCCCATATCGTACGGCATACTATAGCGCGCCGTTTTTCATCATTTTTGAGGATTTGAAAAAAATAACGAAATGACAAAAACGATGGGTTATAGCCCATGTTTTTTGAAATTTTGAAAAAAAAAGTTAGCCTCGTTTCTCATCATTTTGGACCGTGGGCTATAGCCCATATCGTACGGCATACTATAGTGCGCCGTTTTTCATCATTTTTGAGGATTTGAAAAAAATGACGAAATGACAAAAACGATGGGTTATAGCCCATGTTTTTTGAAATTTAGAAAAAAAAAGTTAGCCTCGTTTCTCATCATTTTGGACCGTGGGCTATAGCCCATATCGTACGGCATACTATAGTGCGCCGTTTTTCATCATTTTTGAGGATTTGAAAAAAATGACGAAATGACAAAAACGATGGGTTATAGCCCATGTTTTTTGAAATTTAGAAAAAAAAAGTTAGCCTCGTTTCTCATCATTTTGGACCGTGGGCTATAGCCCATATCGTACGGCATACTATAGCGCGCCGTTTTTCATCATTTTTGAGGATTTGAAAAAAATGACGAAATGACAAAAACGATGGGTTATAGCCCATGTTTTTTGAAATTTTGAAAAAAAAAGTTAGCCTCGTTTCTCATCATTTTGGACCGTGGGCTATAGCCCATATCGTACGGCATACTATAGCGCGCCGTTTTTCATCATTTTTGAGGATTTGAAAAAAATGACGAAATGACAAAAACGATGGGTTATAGCCCATGTTTTTTGAAATTTAGAAAAAAAAAAGTTAGCCTCGTTTCTCATCATTTTGGACCGTGGGCTATAGCCCATATCGTACGGCATACTATAGCGTGCCGTTTTTCATCATTTTTGAGGATTTGAAAAAAATGATGAAATGACAAAAACGATGGGTTATAGCCCATGTTTTTTGCAATTTTGAAAAAAAAAGTTAGCCTCGTTTCTCATCATTTTGGACCGTGGGCTATAGCCCATATCGTACGGCATACTATAGCGCGCCGTTTTTCATCATTTTTGAGGATTTGAAAAAAATAACGAAATGACAAAAAAAAAGTTAGCCTCGTTTCTCATCATTTTGGACCGTGGGCTATAGCCCATATCGTACGGCATACTATAGCGCGCCGTTTTTCATCATTTTTGAGGATTTGAAAAAAATGACAAAATGACAAAAACGATGGGTTATAGCCCATGTTTTTTGAAATTTTGAAAAAAAAAGTTAGCCTCGTTTCTCATCATTTTGGACCGTGGGCTATAGCCCATATCGTACGGCATACTATAGCTCGCCGTTTTTCATCATTTTTGTACCCATGCACATATGCACCTACACACGCACATGCGTATGCACACCTGGACCTGTAAATTAACAACACAAAAACTAAGGCACTGGTGTCGGACTTCTGGTTTACCGGAACGGGGTTCAACTCCCTGCAGTGCCCTGCTCAATGTGTTGTATTTACGGGAAAAATTCAGTGTTGCGGAGGATGAGAAATTGCGGAAATTGCGGAAATGGGAATTGCGGAATTGCGGAAATGGAAATTACGGAAATTGCGGAATTGCGGAAATGGAAATTGCGGAATTGCGGAAATGGAAATTACGGGAATTGCGGAAATTGCGGAAATGGTAATTGCGGAATTGCGGAAATGGAAATTGCGGAAATGGAAATTGCGGAAATTGCGGAAATGGTAATTGCGGAAATTGCGGAAATCGAAATTGCGGAAATGGTGGATAACTTTTTTTTTCAAAATTGCGGAATTGCGGAAAATTGGGAAATTGCGGAAATGGTAATTGCGGAAATTGCGGAAATGGAAATTGCGGAAATTGCGGAAATGGTAATTGCGGAAATTGCGGAATTGCGGAAATTGGGGAAATCGAAATTGCGGAAATTGCGGAAATGGTGGATAACTTTTTTTTTCAAAATTGCGGAATTGCGGAAAATTGGGAAATTGCGGAAATGGTAATTGCGGAAATGGTAATTGCGGAAATTGCGGAAAAAACACTCGGAAAAAACAATTTTTCCGTTAAATAGAACACATTGAGCAGGGCACTGCAGGGAGTTGAACCCCGTTCCGGTAAACCAGAAGTACGACACCAGTGCCTTAGCTTTTGTGTATTCAACTATTTTGGTAACATGTGAGCTTTATCCTCTAATTCACTAGAATTTCATCCTAGCGGCGCGCAGCGCAAATCGGAGGAAGGAAATTGTGGGAGGTAGACAAAGTCACAACATTTCAAATGTTGTTCTCAGTGTATTTTTAATGGAGTCTGAGTGTATTTGTAGGAAAGAATTGTCATGGCTGGTTCTTGCCATGACAAACATTCGGAGCAGGAGACGTGCGAAAGATGAACAATATATGATTTATTAAATAATAGGCCTATATAAGGAACTAAAAAGAACTGCAGTACTTAACATAACAAATGATATGGAATGTGTAGTCAGTGAGTCAGTGGTGTAGGTGTAGTGTATGGATGTGTGATACATGGTGTGGTGCATGTGTGGATGGAAAGAACAATCAAACATAAAGGAACGGAGGCATGGAGGCTAATGAAGGGAGTGGAGGCAGCAGGTCTGGCTCCTCTGGATCTCTCTTCTCAACTGGGATGAGTGTGGTATTTATGGCCTCTGGGAGACACCGGGCCCAGGTGCTGTCCCATCAGCCATCGGGCCAATGCCCTACCATAGGCAGGCACATCCACTACTCAGTATGTGTGTGCGGCATCACACCCCCCCCCCCCCCCTTTAAAGTCGTGGTCCCAATAGGAACCATGACTGTCCATTTATCCTACATACATTTACTATACATCAAATTAATTAACATGTTACATTTTACAATGAAGTGCACTATATTCATCAAATGTATACCTAAGGTTAATTAACGAAAAAATGTCCCACTAATCAAAAGATTTTACATTTTACAATGAAGTGCACTATATCATTTTTAACATGTTGTTAAAGGAACAATTATATTGGGCAGCTGATGCAGAGGAGGGCGTGGAGGAGTGGGGTGATGTGGAAGCGGTGTTTCTGGTTCCAGAGATTGTCATGGTTGAGCTTGTAGAAAAGGAGACAGAAAAGTTTTGGTCAGTAGAGCCTGCATAATGGGAGAAACATGTCCACCAGGGCAGACGTGAAACAAAGGATAGTGATTTGTTTGATCATAATCATGTTCAGGTTAGCATCAGTTTTATATTATTCAGAAATGACATGTGTAGAAATGACATATGTAGCAATGCAACAGCCTTACGTCAATGGGGATTGTAGGGCCAGGAAGCACAGTGCGAAGCAAGGCTTGAAAAACCACATTGGTAGTATGATGTTCCGGCTGTCTTTCTTTCTGCTTTATGGCATAGGTGAGAGCTTCTGTGGGAGCAAAGGTTGACAAAGTCACAACATGTAAAATGTTGGTCTCAGTGTATTTTTAATGGAGTCTGAGTGTATTTGTAGGAAAGAATGTTAACAGTGAACGCAGTTGTTGTGGAAAGGCCAACTTAGTAAAGGAACACTTATATTAGGCAGCTGATCCAGAGGAGGGCGTGGAGGAGTGGGGTGATGTGGAAGGGGTGTTTCTGGTTCCAGAGATTGTCATGGTTGAGCCTGTAGAAAAGGAGACACAGATAAGGGATGAATCAAGCACAAAATGTGAGTGTTAATGTTAACAGTGAATAGTAAAAGAAGCTGCAGTTTTGGTCAGTAGAGCCTGCATAATGGGAGAAACATGTCCACCAGGGCAGACAAAAACGGCGTGCCATAGTTACTATGGCACGCCGTTTTTGTCTGCCCTATGGCATAGTATGCCGTACGATATGGGCTATAGCCCACGGTCCAAAATGATGAGAAACGAGGCTAACTTTCTTTTTCAAAATTTCAAAAAACATGGGCTATAACCCATCGTTTTTGTCATTTCGTCATTTTTTTCAAATCCTCAAAAATGATGAAAAACGGCGCGCGATAGTATGCCGTACGATATGGGCTATAGCCCACGGTCCAAAATGATGAGAAACGAGGCTAACTTTTTTTTCCAAAATTTCAAAAAACATGGGCTATAACCCATCGTTTTTGTCATTTCGTAATTTTTTTCAAATCCTCAAAAATGATGAAAAACGGCGCGCTATAGTATGCCGTACGATATGGGCTATAGCCCACGGTCCAAAATGATGAGAAACGAGGCTAACTTTTTTTTTCAAAATTTCAAAAAACATGGGCTATAACCCATCGTTTTTGTCATTTCGTCATTTTTTTCAAATCCTCAAAATGATGAAAAACGGCGCGCTATAGTATGCCGTACGATATGGGCTATAGCCCACGGTCCAAAAGGATGAGAAACGAGGCTAACTTTTTTTTTCAAAATTTCAAAAAACATGGGCTATAACCCATCGTTTTTGTCATTTCGTCATTTTTTTCAAATCCTCAAAAATGATGAAAAACGGCGCGCTATAGTATGCCGTACGATATGGGCTATAGCCCACGGTCCAAAATGATGAGAAACGAGGCTAACTTTTTTTTTCAAAATTTCAAAAAACATGGGATATAACCCATCGTTTTTGTCATTTCGTCATTTTTTTCAAATCCTCAAAAATGATGAAAAACGGCGCGCTATAGTATGCCGTACGATATGGGCTATAGCCCACGGTCCAAAATGATGAGAAACGAGGCTAACTTTTTTTTTCAAAATTTCAAAAAACATGGGCTATAACCCATCGTTTTTGTCATTTCGTCATTTTTTTCAAATCCTCAAAAATGATGAAAAACGGCGCGCTATAGTATGCCGTACGATATGGGCTATAGCCCACGGTCCAAAATGATGAGAAACGAGGCTAACTTTTTTTTTTTTATTAAAAAAAACATGGGCTATAACCCATCGTTTTTGTCATTTTGTCATTTTTTCAAATCCTCAAAAATGATGAAAAACGGCGTGCTATAGTATGCCGTACGATATGGGCTATAGCCCACGGTCCAAAATGATGAGAAACGAGGCTAACTTTTTTTTTCAAAATTTCAAAAAACATGGGCTATAACCCATCGTTTTTGTCATTTCGTCATTTTTTTCAAATCCTCAAAAATGATGAAAAACGGCGCGCTATAGTATGCCGTACGATATGGGCTATAGCCCACGGTCCAAAATGATGAGAAACGAGGCTAACTTTTTTTTTCAAAATTTCAAAAAACATGGGCTATAACCCATCGTTTTTGTCATTTCGTCATTTTTTTCAAATCCTCAAAAATGATGAAAAACGGCGCGCTATAGTATGCCGTACGATATGGGCTATAGCCCACGGTCCAAAATGATGAGAAACGAGGCTAACTTTTTTTTTCAAAATTTCAAAAAACATGGGCTATAACCCATCGTTTTTGTCATTTCGTCATTTTTTTCAAATCCTCAAAAATGATGAAAAACGGCGCGCTATAGTATGCCGTACGATATGGGCTATAGCCCACGGTCCAAAATGATGAGAAACGAGGCTAACTTTTTTTTTCAAAATTTCAAAAAACATGGGCTATAACCCATCGTTTTTGTCATTTCGTCATTTTTTTCAAATCCTCAAAAATGATTAAAAACGGCGCGCTATAGTATGCCGTACGATATGGGCTATAGCCCACGGTCCAAAATGATGAGAAACGAGGCTAACTTTTTTTTTTTAATTTCAAAAAACATGGGCTATAACCCATCGTTTTTGTCATTTTGTCATTTTTTTAAAATCCTCAAAAATGATGAAAAACGGCGTGCTATAGTATGCCGTACGATATGGGCTGTAGCCCACGGTCCAAAATGATGAGAAACGAGGCTAACTTTTTTTTTCAAAATTTCAAAAAACATGGGCTATAACCCATCGTTTTTGTCATTTCGTAATTTTTTTCAAATCCTCAAAAATGATGAAAAACGGCGCGCTATAGTATGCCGTACGATATGGGCTATAGCCCACGGTCCAAAATGATGAGAAACGAGGCTAACTTTTTTTCCCAAAATTTCAAAAAACATGGGCTATAACCCATCGTTTTTGTCATTTCGTCATTTTTTTCAAATCCTCAAAAATGATGAAAAACGGCGCGCTATAGTATGCCGTACGATATGGGCTATAGCCCACGGTCCAAAATGATGAGAAACGAGGCTAACTTTTTTTTTCAAAATTTCAAAAAACATGGGCTATAACCCATCGTTTTTGTCATTTCGTCATTTTTTTCAAATCCTCAAAAATGATGAAAAACGGCGCGCTATAGTATGCCGTACGATATGGGCTATAGCCCATGGTCCAAAATGATGAGAAACGAGGCTAACGTTTTTTTTCAAAATTTCAAAAAACATGGGCTATAACCCATCGTTTTTGTCATTTCGTCATTTTTTTCAAATCCTCAAAAATGATGAAAAACGGCGCGCTATAGTATGCCGTACGATATGGGCTATAGCCCACGGTCCAAAATGATGAGAAACGAGGCTAACTTTTTTTTCAAAATTTAAAAAAACATGGGCTATAACCCATCGTTTTTGTCATTTCGTCATTTTTTTCAAATCCTCAAAAATGATGAAAAACGGCGCGCTATAGTATGCCGTACGATATGGGCTATAGCCCACGGTCCAAAATGATGAGAAACGAGGCTAACTTTTTTTTCCAAAATTTCAAAAAACATGGGCTATAACCCATCGTTTTTGTCATTTCGTCATTTTTTTCAAATCCTCAAAAATGATGAAAAACGGCGCGCTATAGTATGCCGTACGATATGGGCTATAGCCCACGGTCCAAAATGATGAGAAACGAGGCTAACTTTTTTTTTCAAAATTTCAAAAAACATGGGCTATAACCCATCGTTTTTGTCATTTCGTCATTTTTTTTAAATCTTCAAAAATGATGAAAAACGGCGCGCTATAGTATGCCGTACGATATGGGCTATAGCCACGGTCCAAAATGATGAGAAACGAGGCTAACTTTTTTTTTCAAAATTTCAAAAAACATGGGCTATAACCCATCGTTTTTGTCATTTCGTCATTTTTTTCAAATCCTCAAAAATGATGAAAAACGGCGCGCTTATAGTATGCCGTACGATATGGGCTATAGCCCACGGTCCAAAATGATGAGAAACGAGGCTAACTTTTTTTTTCAAAATTTCAAAAAACATGGGCTATAACCCATCGTTTTTGTCATTTCGTCATTTTTTTCAAATCCTCAAAAATGATGAAAAACGGCGCGCTATAGTATGCCGTACGATATGGGCTATAGCCCACGGTCCAAAATGATGAGAAACGAGGCTAACTTTTTTTTTCAAAATTTCAAAAAACATGGGCTATAACCCATCGTTTTTGTCATTTCGTCATTTTTTTCAATCCTCAAAAATGATGAAAAACGGCGCGCTATAGTATGCCGTACGATATGGGCTATAGCTCACGGTCCAAAATGATGAGAAACGAGGCTAACTTTTTTTTTCAAAATTTCAAAAAACATGGGCTATAACCCATCGTTTTTGTCATTTCGTCATTTTTTTCAAATCCTCAAAAATGATGAAAAACGGCGCGCTATAGTATGCCGTACGATATGGGCTATAGCCCACGGTCCAAAATGATGAGAAACGAGGCTAACTTTTTTTTTCAAAATTTCAAAAAACATGGGATATAACCCATCGTTTTTGTCATTTCGTCATTTTTTTCAAATCCTCAAAAATGATGAAAAACGGCGCGCTATAGTATGCCGTACGATATGGGCTATAGCCCACGGTCCAAAATGATGAGAAACGAGGCTAACTTTTTTTTTCAAAATTTCAAAAAACATGGGCTATAACCCATCGTTTTTGTCATTTCGTCATTTTTTTCAAATCCTCAAAAATGATGAAAAACGGCGCGCTATAGTATGCCGTACGATATGGGCTATAGCCCACGGTCCAAAATGATGAGAAACGAGGCTAACTTTTTTTTTTTTTATTAAAAAAAACATGGGCTATAACCCATCGTTTTTGTCATTTTGTCATTTTTTCAAATCCTCAAAAATGATGAAAAACGGCGTGCTATAGTATGCCGTACGATATGGGCTATAGCCCACGGTCCAAAATGATGAGAAACGAGGCTAACTTTTTTTTTCAAAATTTCAAAAAACATGGGCTATAACCCATCGTTTTTGTCATTTCGTCATTTTTTTCAAATCCTCAAAAATGATGAAAAACGGCGCGCTATAGTATGCCGTACGATATGGGCTATAGCCCACGGTCCAAAATGATGAGAAACGAGGCTAACTTTTTTTTTCAAAATTTCAAAAAACATGGGCTATAACCCATCGTTTTTGTCATTTCGTCATTTTTTTCAAATCCTCAAAAATGATGAAAAACGGCGCGCTATAGTATGCCGTACGATATGGGCTATAGCCCACGGTCCAAAATGATGAGAAACGAGGCTAACTTTTTTTTTCAAAATTTCAAAAAACATGGGCTATAACCCATCGTTTTTGTCATTTCGTCATTTTTTTCAAATCCTCAAAAATGATGAAAACGGCGCGCTATAGTATGCCGTACGATATGGGCTATAGCCCACGGTCCAAAATGATGAGAAACGAGGCTAACTTTTTTTTTCAAAATTTCAAAAAACATGGGCTATAACCCATCGTTTTTGTCATTTCGTCATTTTTTTCAAATCCTCAAAAATGATGAAAAACGGCGCGCTATAGTATGCCGTACGATATGGGCTATAGCCCACGGTCCAAAATGATGAGAAACGAGGCTAACTTTTTTTTTTTAATTTCAAAAAACATGGGCTATAACCCATCGTTTTTGTCATTTTGTCATTTTTTTAAAATCCTCAAAAATGATGAAAAACGGCGTGCTATAGTATGCCGTACGATATGGGCTGTAGCCCACGGTCCAAAATGAGAAACGAGGCTAACTTTTTTTTTCAAAATTTCAAAAACATGGGCTATAACCCATCGTTTTTGTCATTTCGTAATTTTTTTCAAATCCTCAAAAATGATGAAAAACGGCGCGCTATAGTATGCCGTACGATATGGGCTATAGCCCACGGTCCAAAATGATGAGAAACGAGGCTAACTTTTTTTCCCAAAATTTCAAAAAACATGGGCTATAACCCATCGTTTTTGTCATTTCGTCATTTTTTTCAAATCCTCAAAAATGATGAAAAACGGCGCGCTATAGTATGCCGTACGATATGGGCTATAGCCCACGGTCCAAAATGATGAGAAACGAGGCTAACTTTTTTTTCCAAAATTTCAAAAAACATGGGCTATAACCCATCGTTTTTGTCATTTCGTCATTTTTTTCAAATCCTCAAAATGATGAAAAACGGCGCGCTATAGTATGCCGTACGATATGGGCTATAGCCCATGGTCCAAAATGATGAGAAACGAGGCTAACTTTTTTTTTCAAAATTTCAAAAAACATGGGCTATAACCCATCGTTTTTGTCATTTCGTCATTTTTTTCAAATCCTCAAAAATGATGAAAAACGGCGCGCTATAGTATGCCGTACGATATGGGCTATAGCCCACGGTCCAAAATGATGAGAAACGAGGCTAACTTTTTTTTTCAAAATTTAAAAAAACATGGGCTATAACCCATCGTTTTTGTCATTTCGTCATTTTTTTCAAATCCTCAAAAATGATGAAAAACGGCGCGCTATAGTATGCCGTACGATATGGGCTATAGCCCACGGTCCAAAATGATGAGAAACGAGGCTAACTTTTTTTTCCAAAATTTCAAAAAACATGGGCTATAACCCATCGTTTTTGTCATTTCGTCATTTTTTTCAAATCCTCAAAAATGATGAAAAACGGCGCGCTATAGTATGCCGTACGATATGGGCTATAGCCCACGGTCCAAAATGATGAGAAACGAGGCTAACTTTTTTTTTCAAAATTTCAAAAAACATGGGCTATAACCCATCGTTTTTGTCATTTCGTCATTTTTTTTAAATCTTCAAAAATGATGAAAAACGGCGCGCTATAGTATGCCGTACGATATGGGCTATAGCCCACGGTCCAAAATGATGAGAAACGAGGCTAACTTTTTTTTTCAAAATTTCAAAAAACATGGGCTATAACCCATCGTTTTTGTCATTTCGTCATTTTTTTCAAATCCTCAAAAATGATGAAAAACGGCGCGCTATAGTATGCCGTACGATATGGGCTATAGCCCACGGTCCAAAATGATGAGAAACGAGGCTAACTTTTTTTTTCAAAATTTCAAAAAACATGGGATATAACCCATCATTTTTGAAATTTCGTCATTTTTTTCAAATCCTCAAAAATGATGAAAAACGGCGCGCTATAGTATGCCGTACGATATGGGCTATAGCCCACGGTCCAAAATGATGAGAAACGAGGCTAACTTTTTTTTTCAAAATTTCAAAAAACATGGGCTATAACCCATCGTTTTTGTCATTTCGTCATTTTTTTCAAATCCTCAAAAATGATGAAAAACGGCGCGCTATAGTATGCCGTACGATATGTGCTATAGCCCACGGTCCAAAATGATGAGAAACGAGGCTAACTTTTTTTTTCAAAATTTCAAAAAACATGGGCTATAACCCATCGTTTTTGTCATTTCGTCATTTTTTTCAAATCCTCAAAAATGATGAAAAACGGCGCGCTATAGTATGCCGTACGATATGGGCTATAGCTCACGGTCCAAAATGATGAGAAACGAGGCTAACTTTTTTTTTCAAAATTTCAAAAAACATGGGCTATAACCCATCGTTTTTGTCATTTCGTCATTTTTTAAAAATCCTCAAAAATGATGAAAAACGGCGCGCTATAGTATGCCGTACGATATGGGCTATAGCCCACGGTCCAAAATGATGAGAAACGAGGCTAACTTTTTTTTTCAAAATTTCAAAAAACATGGGCTATAACCCATCGTTTTTGTCATTTCGTCATTTTTTTCAAATCCTCAAAAATGATGAAAAACGGCGCGCTATAGTATGCCGTACGATATGGGCTATAGCCCACGGTCCAAAATGATGAGAAACGAGGCTAACTTTCTTTTTCAAAATTTCAAAAAACATGGGATATAACCCATCGTTTTTGTCATTTCGTCATTTTTTTCAAATCCTCAAAAATGATGAAAAACGGCGCGCTATAGTATGCCGTACGATATGGGCTATAGCCCACTGTCCAAAATGATGAGAAACGATGCTAACTTTTTTTTTCAAAATTTCAAAAAACATGGGCTATAACCCATCGTTTTTGTCATTTCGTCATTTTTTTCAAATCCTCAAAAATGATGAAAAACGGCGCGCTATAGTATGCCGTACGATATGGGCTATAGCCCACGGTCCAAAATGATGAGAAACGAGGCTAACTTTTTTTTTCAAAATTTCAAAAAACATGGGCTATAACCCATCGTTTTTGTCATTTCGTCATTTTTTTCAAATCCTCAAAAATGATGAAAAACGGCGCGCTATAGTATGCCGTACGATATGGGCTATAGCCCACGGTCCAAAATGATGAGAAACGAGGCTAACTTTTTTTTTCAAAATTTCAAAAAACATGGGATATAACCCATCGTTTTTGTCATTTCGTCATTTTTTTCAAATCCTCAAAAATGATGAAAAACGGCGCGCTATAGTATGCCGTACGATATGGGCTATAGCCCACGGTCCAAAATGATGAGAAACGAGGCTAACTTTTTTTTTCAAAATTTCAAAAAACATGGGCTATAACCCATCGTTTTTGTCATTTCGTCATTTTTTTCAAATCCTCAAAAATGATGAAAAACGGCGCGCTATAGTATGCCGTACGATATGGGCTATAGCTCACGGTCCAAAATGATGAGAAACGAGGCTAACTTTTTTTTTCAAAATTTCAAAAAACATGGGCTATAACCCATCGTTTTTGTCATTTCGTCATTTTTTTCAAATCCTCAAAAATGATGAAAAACGGCGCGCTATAGTATGCCGTACGATATGGGCTATAGCCCACGGTCCAAAATGATGAGAAACGAGGCTAACTTTTTTTTTTTTAATTTAAAAAAACATGGGCTATAACCCATCGTTTTTGTCATTTTGTCATTTTTTTCAAATCCTCAAAAATGATGAAAAACGGCGTGCTATAGTATGCCGTACGATATGGGCTATAGCCCACGGTCCAAAATGATGAGAAACGAGGCTAACCTTTTTTTTCAAAATTTCAAAAAACATGGGCTATAACCCATCGTTTTTGTCATTTCGTCATTTTTTTCAAATCCTCAAAAATGATGAAAAACGGCGCGCTATAGTATGCCGTACGATATGGGCTATAGCCCACGGTCCAAAATGATGAGAAACGAGGCTAACCTTTTTTTTCAAAATTTCAAAAAACATGGGCTATAACCCATCGTTTTTGTCATTTCGTCATTTTTTTCAAATCCTCAAAAATGATGAAAAACGGCGCGCTATAGTATGCCGTACGATATGGGCTATAGCCCACGGTCCAAAATGATGAGAAACGAGGCTAACTTTTTTTTCAAAATTTCAAAAAACATGGGCTATAACCCATCGTTTTTGTCATTTCGTCATTTTTTTCAAATCCTCAAAAATGATGAAAAACGGCACGCTATAGTATGCCGTACGATATGGGCTATAGCCCACGGTCCAAAATGATGAGAAACGAGGCTAACTTTTTTTTTCAAAATTTCAAAAAACATGGGCTATAACCCATCGTTTTTGTCATTTCGTCATTTTTTTCAAATCCTCAAAAATGATGAAAAACGGCGCGCTATAGTATGCCGTACGATATGGGCTATAGCCCACGGTCCAAAATGATGAGAAACGAGGCTAACTTTTTTTTTCAAAATTTCAAAAAACATGGGCTATAACCCATCGTTTTTGTCATTTCGTCATTCTTTTCAAATCCTCAAAAATGATGAAAAACGGCGCGCTATAGTATGCCGTACGATATGGGCTATAGCCCACGGTCCAAAATGATGAGAAACGAGGCTAACTTTTTTTTTCAAAATTTCAAAAAACATGGGCTATAACCCATCGTTTTTGTCATTTCGTCATTTTTTTCAAATCCTCAAAAATGATGAAAAACGGCGCGCTATAGTATGCCGTACGATATGGGCTATAGCCCACGGTCCAAAATGATGAGAAACGAGGCTAACCTTTTTTTTCAAAATTTCAAAAAACATGGGCTATAACCCATCGTTTTTGTCATTTCGTCATTTTTTTCAAATCCTCAAAAATGATGAAAAACGGCGCGCTATAGTATGCCGTACGATATGGGCTATAGCCCACGGTCCAAAATGATGAGAAACGAGGCTAACTTTTTTTTTCAAAATTTCAAAAAACATGGGCTATAACCCATAGTTTTTGTCATTGTCATTTTTTTCAAATCCTCAAAAATGATGAAAAACGGCGCGCTATAGTATGCCGTACGATATGGGCTATAGCCCACGGTCCAAAATGATGAAAAAAGAGGCTAACTTTTTTTTTCAAAATTTCAAAAAACATGGGCTATAACCCATCGTTTTTGTCATTTCGTCATTTTTTTCAAATCCTCAAAAATGATGAAAAACGGCGCGCTATAGTATGCGTACGATATGGGCTATAGCCCACAGTCCAAAATGATGAGAAACGAGGCTAACTTTTTTTTCCAAAATTTCAAAAAACATGGGCTATAACCCATCGTTTTTGTCATTTCGTCATTTTTTTCAAATCCTCAAAAATGATGAAAAACGGCGCGCTATAGTATGCCGTACGATATGTGCTATAGCCCACGGTCCAAAATGATGAGAAACGAGGCTAACTTTTTTTTTCAAAATTTCAAAAAACATGGGCTATAACCCATCGTTTTTGTCATTTCGTCATTTTTTTCAAATCCTCAAAAATGATGAAAAACGGCGCGCTATAGTATGCCGTACGATATGGGCTATAGCTCACGGTCCAAAATGATGAGAAACGAGGCTAACTTTTTTTTTCAAAATTTCAAAAAACATGGGCTATAACCCATCGTTTTTGTCATTTCGTCATTTTTTAAAAATCCTCAAAAATGATGAAAAACGGCGCGCTATAGTATGCCGTACGATATGGGCTATAGCCCACGGTCCAAAATGATGAGAAACGAGGCTAACTTTTTTTTTCAAAATTTCAAAAAACATGGGCTATAACCCATCGTTTTTGTCATTTCGTCATTTTTTTCAAATCCTCAAAAATGATGAAAAACGGCGCGCTATAGTATGCCGTACGATATGGGCTATAGCCCACGGTCCAAAATGATGAGAAACGAGGCTAACTTTCTTTTTCAAAATTTCAAAAAACATGGGATATAACCCATCGTTTTTGTCATTTCGTCATTTTTTTCAAATCCTCAAAAATGATGAAAAACGGCGCGCTATAGTATGCCGTACGATATGGGCTATAGCCCACTGTCCAAAATGATGAGAAACGATGCTAACTTTTTTTTTCAAAATTTCAAAAAACATGGGCTATAACCCATCGTTTTTGTCATTTCGTCATTTTTTTCAAATCCTCAAAAATGATGAAAAACGGCGCGCTATAGTATGCCGTACGATATGGGCTATAGCCCACGGTCCAAAATGATGAGAAACGAGGCTAACTTTTTTTTTTTTAATTTAAAAAAACATGGGCTATAACCCATCGTTTTTGTCATTTTGTCATTTTTTTCAAATCCTCAAAAATGATGAAAAACGGCGTGCTATAGTATGCCGTACGATATGGGCTATAGCCCACGGTCCAAAATGATGAGAAACGAGGCTAACTTTTTTTTTCAAAATTTCAAAAAACATGGGCTATAACCCATCGT
Organism: Protomyctophum bolini; assembly: GCF_963924005.1. NCBI lineage: Eukaryota > Metazoa > Chordata > Actinopteri > Myctophiformes > Myctophidae > Protomyctophum > Protomyctophum bolini. The sequence continues at coordinate 34,888,332 of NC_137871.1, forward strand.
TTTTGTCATTTCGTCATTTTTTTCAAATCCTCAAAAATGATGAAAAACGGCGCGCTTTAGTATGCCGTACGATATGGGCTATAGCCCACGGTCCAAAATGATGAGAAACGAGGCTAACTTTTTTTCCCAAAATTTCAAAAAACATGGGCTATAACCCATCGTTTTTGTCATTTCGTCATTTTTTTCAAATCCTCAAAAATGATGAAAAACGGCGCGCTATAGTATGCCGTACGATATGGGCTATAGCCCACGGTCCAAAATGAGAAACGAGGCTAACTTTTTTTTTCAAAATTTCAAAAAACATGGGCTATAACCCATCGTTTTTGTCATTTCGTCATTTTTTTCAAATCCTCAAAAATGATGAAAAACGGCGCGCTATAGTATGCCGTACGATATGGGCTATAGCCCATGGTCCAAAATGATGAGAAACGAGGCTAACTTTTTTTTTCAAAATTTCAAAAAACATGGGCTATAACCCATCGTTTTTGTCATTTCGTCATTTTTTTCAAATCCTCAAAAATGATGAAAAACGGCGCGCTATAGTATGCCGTACGATATGGGCTATAGCCCACGGTCCAAAATGATGAGAAACGAGGCTAACTTTTTTTTTCAAAATTTCAAAAAACATGGGCTATAACCCATCGTTTTTGTCATTTCGTCATTTTTTTCAAATCCTCAAAAATGATGAAAAACGGCACGCTATAGTATGCCGTACGATATGGGCTATAGCCCACGGTCCAAAATGATGAGAAACGAGGCTAACTTTTTTTTCCAAAATTTCAAAAAACATGGGCTATAACCCATCGTTTTTGTCATTTCGTCATTTTTTTCAAATCCTCAAAAATGATGAAAAACGGCGCGCTATAGTATGCCGTACGATATGGGCTATAGCCCACGGTCCAAAATGATGAGAAACGAGGCTAACTTTTTTTTTCAAAATTTCAAAAAACATGGGCTATAACCCATCGTTTTTGTCATTTCGTCATTTTTTTCAAATCCTCAAAAATGATGAAAAACGGCGCGCTATAGTATGCCGTACGATATGGGCTATAGCCCACGGTCCAAAAGGATGAGAAACGAGGCTAACTTTTTTTTTCAAAATTTCAAAAAACATGGGCTATAACCCATCGTTTTTGTCATTTCGTCATTTTTTTCAAATCCTCAAAAATGATGAAAAACGGCGCGCTATAGTATGCCGTACAATATGGGCTATAGCCCACGGTCCAAAATGATGAGAAACGAGGCTAACTTTTTTTTTCAAAATTTCAAAAAACATGGGATATAACCCATCGTTTTTGTCATTTCGTCATTTTTTTCAAATCCTCAAAAATGATGAAAAACGGCGCGCTATAGTATGCCGTACGATATGGGCTATAGCCCACGGTCCAAAATGATGAGAAACGAGGCTAACTTTTTTTTTCAAAATTTCAAAAAACATGGGCTATAACCCATCGTTTTTGTCATTTCGTCATTTTTTTCAAATCCTCAAAAATGATGAAAAACGGCGCGCTATAGTATGCCGTACGATATGGGCTATAGCCCACGGTCCAAAATGATGAGAAACGAGGCTAACTTTTTTTTTCAAAATTTCAAAAAACATGGGATATAACCCATCGTTTTTGTCATTTCGTCATTTTTTTCAAATCCTCAAAAATGATGAAAAACGGCGCGCTATAGTATGCCGTACGATATGGGCTATAGCCCACGGTCCAAAATGATGAGAAACGAGGCTAACTTTTTTTTTTTTAATTTAAAAAAACATGGGCTATAACCCATCGTTTTTGTCATTTTGTCATTTTTTTCAAATCCTCAAAAATGATGAAAAACGGCGTGCTATAGTATGCCGTACGATATGGGCTATAGCCCACGGTCCAAAATGATGAGAAACGAGGCTAACCTTTTTTTTCAAAATTTCAAAAAACATGGGCTATAACCCATCGTTTTTGTCATTTCGTCATTTTTTTCAAATCCTCAAAAATGATGAAAAACGGCGCGCTATAGTATGCCGTACGATATGGGCTATAGCCCACGGTCCAAAATGATGAGAAACGAGGCTAACCTTTTTTTTCAAAATTTCAAAAAACATGGGCTATAACCCATCGTTTTTGTCATTTCGTCATTTTTTTCAAATCCTCAAAAATGATGAAAAACGGCGCGCTATAGTATGCCGTACGATATGGGCTATAGCCCACGGTCCAAAATGATGAGAAACGAGGCTAACTTTTTTTTTCAAAATTTCAAAAAACATGGGCTATAACCCATCGTTTTTGTCATTTCGTCATTTTTTTCAAATCCTCAAAAATGATGAAAAACGGCACGCTATAGTATGCCGTACGATATGGGCTATAGCCCACGGTCCAAAATGATGAGAAACGAGGCTAACTTTTTTTTTCAAAATTTCAAAAAACATGGGCTATAACCCATCGTTTTTGTCATTTCGTCATTTTTTTCAAATCCTCAAAAATGATGAAAAACGGCGCGCTATAGTATGCCGTACGATATGGGCTATAGCCCACGGTCCAAAATGATGAGAAACGAGGCTAACTTTTTTTTTCAAAATTTCAAAAAACATGGGCTATAACCCATCGTTTTTGTCATTTCGTCATTCTTTTCAAATCCTCAAAAATGATGAAAAACGGCGCGCTATAGTATGCCGTACGATATGGGCTATAGCCCACGGTCCAAAATGATGAGAAACGAGGCTAACTTTTTTTTTCAAAATTTCAAAAAACATGGGCTATAACCCATCGTTTTTGTCATTTCGTCATTTTTTTCAAATCCTCAAAAATGATGAAAAACGGCGCGCTATAGTATGCCGTACGATATGGGCTATAGCCCACGGTCCAAAATGATGAGAAACGAGGCTAACCTTTTTTTTCAAAATTTCAAAAAACATGGGCTATAACCCATCGTTTTTGTCATTTCGTCATTTTTTTCAAATCCTCAAAAATGATGAAAAACGGCGCGCTATAGTATGCCGTACGATATGGGCTATAGCCCACGGTCCAAAATGATGAGAAACGAGGCTAACTTTTTTTTTCAAAATTTCAAAAAACATGGGCTATAACCCATAGTTTTTGTCATTGTCATTTTTTTCAAATCCTCAAAAATGATGAAAAACGGCGCGCTATAGTATGCCGTACGATATGGGCTATAGCCCACGGTCCAAAATGATGAAAAAAGAGGCTAACTTTTTTTTTCAAAATTTCAAAAAACATGGGCTATAACCCATCGTTTTTGTCATTTCGTCATTTTTTTCAAATCCTCAAAAATGATGAAAAACGGCGCGCTATAGTATGCGTACGATATGGGCTATAGCCCACAGTCCAAAATGATGAGAAACGAGGCTAACTTTTTTTTCCAAAATTTCAAAAAACATGGGCTATAACCCATCGTTTTTGTCATTTCGTCATTTTTTTCAAATCCTCAAAAATGATGAAAAACGGCGCGCTATAGTATGCCGTACGATATGGGCTATAGCCCACGGTCCAAAATGATGAGAAACGAGGCTAACTTTTTTTTTTCAAAATTTCAAAAAACATGGGCTATAACCCATCGTTTTTGTCATTTCGTCATTTTTTTCAAATCCTCAAAAATGATGAAAAACGGCGCGCTATAGTATGCCGTACGATATGGGCTATAGCCCACGGTCCAAAATGATGAGAAACGAGGCTAACTTTTTTTTTCAAAATTTCAAAAAACATGGGCTATAACCCATCGTTTTTGTCATTTCGTCATTTTTTTCAAATCCTCAAAAATGATGAAAAACGGCGCGCTATAGTATGCCGTACGATATGGGCTATAGCCCACGGTCCAAAATGATGAGAAACGAGGCTAACCTTTTTTTTCAAAATTTCAAAAAACATGGGCTATAACCCATCGTTTTTGTCATTTCGTCATTTTTTTCAAATCCTCAAAAATGATGAAAAACGGCGCGCTATAGTATGCCGTACGATATGGGCTATAGCCCACGGTCCAAAATGATGAGAAACGAGGCTAACTTTTTTTTTCAAAATTTCAAAAAACATGGGCTATAACCCATAGTTTTTGTCATTGTAATTTTTTTCAAATCCTCAAAAATGATGAAAAACGGCGCGCTATAGTATGCCGTACGATATGGGCTATAGCCCACGGTCCAAAATGATGAAAAAAGAGGCTAACTTTTTTTTTCAAAATTTCAAAAAACATGGGCTATAACCCATCGTTTTTGTCATTTCGTCATTTTTTTCAAATCCTCAAAAATGATGAAAAACGGCGCGCTATAGTATGCCGTACGATATGGGCTATAGCCCACAGTCCAAAATGATGAGAAACGAGGCTAACTTTTTTTTCCAAAATTTCAAAAAACATGGGCTATAACCCATCGTTTTTGTCATTTCGTCATTTTTTTCAAATCCTCAAAAATGATGAAAAACGGCGCGCTATAGTATGCCGTACGATATGGGCTATAGCCCACGGTCCAAAATGATGAGAAACGAGGCTAACTTTTTTTTTTCAAAATTTCAAAAAACATGGGCTATAACCCATCGTTTTTGTCATTTCGTCATTTTTTTCAAATCCTCAAAAATGATGAAAAACGGCGCGCTATAGTATGCCGTACGATATGGGCTATAGCCCACGGTCCAAAATGATGAGAAACGAGGCTAACTTTTTTTTTCAAAATTTCAAAAAACATGGGCTATAACCCATCGTTTTTGTCATTTCGTCATTTTTTTCAAATCCTCAAAAATGATGAAAAACGGCGCGCTATAGTATGCCGTACGATATGGGCTATAGCCCACGGTCCAAAATGATGAGAAACGAGGCTAACTTTTTTTTTCAAAATTTCAAAAAACATGGGCTATAACCCATCGTTTTTGTCATTTCGTCATTTTTTTAAATCCTCAAAAATGATGAAAAACGGCGCGCTATAGTATGCCGTACGATATGGGCTATAGCCCACAGTCCAAAATGATGAGAAACGAGGCTAACTTTTTTTTTCAAAATTTAAAAAAACATGGGCTATAACCCATCGTTTTTGTCATTTCGTCATTTTTTTCAAATCCTCAAAAATGATGAAAAACGGCGCGCTATAGTATGCCGTACGATATGGGCTATAGCCCACGGTCCAAAATGATGAGAAACGAGGCTAACTTTTTTTTTCAAAATTTCAAAAAACATGGGCTATAACCCATCGTTTTTGTCATTTCGTCATTTTTTTCAAATCTTCAAAAATGATGTTCTAAATCTTCTAATCGTCATTAACATATTATGTTTTTCAAATATTAAAACCACATATTACACACATAAAGACCCCACGGAAAGTGTTCTAAATCTTCTAATCGTCATTAACATATTATGTTTTTGCAAAAAAGGGTGAAGTGTCCCTTTAATATTCACCAAAACCAGAGCAGAACTCCCACCACGAGACTCTGGCAATCAATCAATACAGTTGCAACAACTATATTAAAGGCAAGTATTTCATACAGCTCAAGTTAAAACATTGTGAACTATCCGTTTTTTCTTAAACGGATATCAATGCTTCCAAGTTCCATGTCGAAATATGGATTTCAAAATGTACTTGATTAAAACAGCGCAGACATGTTATTTATTATGAGCTACTTTCTGTCAAGAAATTATGTGCAGGACAGGTAGCGCTTGTTTAAGTCACTGAACGGCCCTGCATACCATTGCACATAATGCAGGAGGCAGCAGCACGGCCAGTTAACAAAAACGAGTGCTTCCAAACTCCCAACACTTAAAAAATAAACTCTGACCCGTCTGAAGTGAGTGGTACTGTACTGTACTGTGCTGTACTGTACTGTATCTGTCTGTTAGGAGTGCAACAGTGACACCTGGTGGTGAACACACTATATATTTTCGTGCTCACACACACACACACAGGCCATCTTACCAATACCATAATATGTTAATGGAAAGGTGCTAACAAGGTGCAACTTCCCATAGACAGCCCATTCATCCAAACATAAAAGTCCTGTCTGATTGTATTACACAACGTCAAACTCACTAACATTGCAGCTGTAGGGAAAGCTTGAATAATTCTCTTTCTATCCTCAAAGTGTTTGTTTCATAAAAATCCACTGTAGACATGTTGTTATGAGCTACTTTGTGTCCTTGCAGGTGATTATTTTTTCAAGTGCTGGAGTTTGGGAGTGCTCGTTAGATATCACTCAACTGTCCTGCGTACCACCTGTTAGCACATAATGCAAGAGGCAGCAGGACGTTGCTTTACTGAAAACGAGTGCTTCCAAACTCTGATGGAAACATGGCATCTGCAAAAGGTCAATTGACCAGACCGCGGCCATCTTGCCATCAGAGTTTGGAAGCACTCGTTTTCGGGAGGGGTGAGGAACAGACAGGAGGAGAGGAGGAGGGAGGGGTGAGGAACAGACAGGAGAAGAGGAGGAGGGGAGGGGTGAGGAACAGACAGGAGAAGAGGAGGGGGGAGGGGTGAGGAACAGACAGGAGAAGAGGAGATGAGAGGAGGGGTGAGGAACAGACAGGAGGAGAGGAGGGGGGAGGGGTGAGGAACAGACAGGAGAAGAGGAGGGGGGAGGGGTGAGGAACAGACAGGAGGAGAAGAGGAGGGGAGGGGTGAGGAACAGACAGGAGAAGGGGAGGAGGGGAGGGGTGAGGAACAGACAGGAGAAGGGGAGGGGTGAGGAACAGACAGGAGAAGGGGAGGAGGGGAGGGGTGAGGAACAGACAGGAGAAGGGGAGGAGGGGAGGGGTGAGGAACAGACAGGAGAAGGGGAGGGGTGAGGAACAGACAGGAGAAGGGGAGGAGGGGAGGGGTGAGGAACAGACAGGAGAAGGGGAGGAGGGGAGGGGTGAGGAACAGACAGGAGAAGGGGAGGGGTGAGGAACAGACAGGAGAAGGGGAGGAGGGGAGGGGTGAGGAACAGACAGGAGAAGGGGAGGAGGGGAGGGGTGAGGAACAGACAGGAGAAGGGGAGGAAGGGAGGGGTGAGGAACAGACAGGAGGAGAAGAGGAGGGGAGGGGTGAGGAACAGACAGGAGAAGGGGAGGAGGGGAGGGGTGAGGAACAGACAGGAGAAGAGGAGATGAGAGGAGAGTTAAGTCAGAGAATACAAAGAGCTTAAAGAATTCAAAGTAAACATTCATTTGATACTGAAAACAAAAATCTGTTCCAAGTCAAATACAAAAGCCTGTCTGTCTGTCTGTCTGTCTGGTGGTGTGTGTGTGTGGGTGTGTGTGTGGGGGGGGTGCCTGATTGCTCTATCCGTACTGTATATCAGTTTATCAGAGTTGGAAGATCGGATAAATAAGAGTATGGAATAAGGGTAACCGTTTTGGTTGGCACATTGTTGATGGGGCGAGACGCAGCGTGAAGCTGATAAACAGTGTGTGTTGTGTGTGTGTCAGTCCCACTGCGTAGCTAGCTTAACACACACATCCACTTACCGAGGGCACTGTGGATGCTATAGGGATCATGATGAGGGAAGCTCCTCTGAAGATGTTGGTGACAATCTTCTGAAACCTGGACATGTCCTTCCTCTGAAGAACAAATACCTAGGAGAGAGAATGACATTAATATACTGTAGCAATACCACCCCCCCCCCCACACACACACACACACACACACACACACACACACACACACGATTTTGTGATACAGTACATTGCTATTTTGATTACAGTGCGTTTCAAAAATCCCTAGCCATAATAAAAAAGAAAGAAAACAAGAAAAACATTTATACGTGTTATAAACGTAAATCAATACAATATTTCACTTCAGGATGGAACTCATAGCTGCCATCAGTGCTCCACAGTGCGAAAAAACCTCTCTTACCTCCACTATAAAAAGGTTGAAGAGACCCAGGCAGACAGGAAGTATCCAGGTGGGATCAGGAAGTGTCAGATTAGTCAACCACAGAAAGCCTCCTGTCGACAGCTCTGTATGTACACCTGCAAGCACACCAACAGAACAGATGCGTAACTACTCTCTCTGTTGTCATGGAAATTCCACTGCACACAGTTAATAGTACCGGTGTTTTTTTATTATTCTTTTTTTATTCACCTCCCAAAGACCAGCAGTCCAGTTCAGTCTATAATGGAGTGCAGCCTCGGGGAAAGACAAGACTGGCCACAATAACAGTTCTAGAAAATATAAACACACTTGACGGCAACACAGCAGCTCTCCATCAGGCTGTTACTATGCGTCAACCCAAGTCTTACTGACTCTCATCACCTGCACTGCAGGCTCCCTTTTATAGGGAGTGAGACATACCCAAAAACACAGAACACTGCAACTGGCAATTCAATTAACTCACCATAAGCTAACACCAGGCATAAAAATAACGTTTTTTGCTACTCACCAAAACAAAGGCGAGTTGTGTCATTAGAAAGCCTACTTTCCTTAGTGGACGCACTCTGAGCCCCCCACCACACGTATAAACTGTACTTTTTGGCCAAATGTGGATTTTGTTTCCACCGGGGAAAAAATACTTTTAGTTACTCCGCTGCCCTCTACCAATATTGCCCAGAGAATTGCCTCATAGAGAATATTTTTCCTCCGGTGAAAAAATCCCTTTCTGGCGTCCACTAAGGAAAGTAGGCTTTCTAATGACACAACTCGCCTTTGTTTTGGTGAGTAGCAAAAACGTTATTTTTATTTACGCTAAAGAGGAGAGGCTGGTCTGCATTCATGCGAGCGGCGGAAGTTGAGAGTAACATAGCTCTAAATGAAACACATTAGAGCTATGGACCAGAGCTACCTCCTCCTCTGCTTGGCACCTTCCCAATCAAAGGTACTAGAGAGGGGACCCACATCATAAAACCATGAGTAGAACATTTTACAGTACATCCAATGACACAACTTGACCCACACTTCCAAACCGGCTGGATGGTGATGAATTGGAAGCAGCTGTGTAGTCAAGTGTGTGCAATGTCCCTAAAATCATTGCCTATGTGTCTCGGGCTGCCCCGTGACAGGCTGAATGTATGCAAGGTTTGGAGATCACATCGGAAGAGCGTCTCAGTAGACACGTACATTGGGAAGTTCAAGTTGTTTATAGATACATTTATTTTCTTCACAAACATCTGGTTTCACCAGCATAACGTAACGCCACATATGGCTTATTACAAAAATGTAGCACATCTCAAATCTAAGGTCAAGGAGAACAAAATACTCAGATTTCACTTGGGCACAGATCCATCCCCAGAGCTCTGAAGAAGGCTCCATGGTGCCAAAGCATGCGTTTTTCTAGTGAAATGTGATCATTTTGTCCTCCTTGACCTGAGATGTCAGATGTGCTACCTCTTTCATATTTTTGAGTGGTGCAACCACTCCTATAGACAGCTGTGTGTGGCTGTGTCCCTGGCTGTGTCCGAGCACGGAAATAGTGCTTGTTCACCACCAAGTGTCACTGTTGCACAGCCTGAGAATCCCATTGTTGAAGCGCAACATCCTTCTCCAACCATATGAGGCATATTCTTAATCGTAACCATGGCTGCAGAGCCACAATGGAACAGAATGGAATGCTGTGGCCACTACGTGCACACAGGATAAGAAAGAACAAACTAAATAAAGGCTTCCGTCTGCATAAGCAAATTGAACACAGCAAAAGAATAGATAAGATAGATAGATAATATAATAGAATTTTTACATCACACTATCTCTCTCAATCCAGGCGTCCATCTACTTCTGCATAACTGTTGTCTCTATTCTGGCACTGTTGTGATCTTTCATCGGTAATACTAAGAGTGCTTTGAGTGTGTATTTACCAGTATTTAGACTGAGGTTCCGTAGAGCCAGAGAGACACTGATCCAGAGAGGAACTTGAACCCAGATTAACATGGATGCTTTAAACGGGTGACAGTTGTCTCTGACGTACAGTTCTGATATGATACGACGTAGATTCTTCTTAAATTGATACCTGTTGATGATAATAGTACTCATATGAAGTTCAAGTAGCAGTTATGACCCCCCCCCCCCCCCCCCCACCACCAAATCACACACATACTGTATTAAGATTCTATGTAATTTAGTTTATTTACCTGCAGTTTGCATCTGTCCAGTTTCTCTCTCTGGCTCGCATTGACACCTCAAACCGTAGCCTTTTCCGCTAGCTCAGCTATCTACGTCTGTAGCCTCTCCACCTGAATGTCATTAGTTATTGAGAGAGCAGAGATTGTTTTGATTTCCTCTGCAAGATTTTCTGAGACATCTGAGGCCTTGAATAGAAAATGAACAAACAACAAATATGTGCAGTACTACGATCACTATTCACTGCTGGATGAGAGGAGTTGATTTCACCAAATGATTCTCCTAGTCATTGTTGAAAGACGAGCAAAGAGAAGAAAAATCCATGGCACTTTGTTGTTTGTTGTTGTGAGTCCAGTCAAAATGCACAGGTGTCAACCATAAATCCATGATAAATTAAAAGGCATTTTAAACTTTTATTACAGCAGAACTATTGAGGCCCCATTTAGACTGCAGTCAAATCCAGCCAAATCTGACTTATTTCTCAAATCTGATCTTTTGGCCTGTCACACAGCATTTGCAAGTGACCAGATCGGATCTGTCACAGATCTGTGTGACTGATTTCACACTGGCAGCCAAATCCAGCCTGATCTGTGCCACATTGGAATCAGTATGAATATGAAATCAGTCTAATCAAGTCACATGGAATCTGAATAATATAACACAAACTAGTTTAGACATTCCACATTGCATTCCACATTGCATGTCACCGTGCCACCAGCAGGTGTCACTGGGACCCCCTGGAACTCCTTCAGGGACCACTGAGAACGAGCACGCGCACACACGCGCACACACACACACACACACACACACACACACACACACACACACACACACACACACACACACAAACACACCTGTCATTGTTTGTGGGTACTTCCCCTCTCACTCACTCTCACTTCTCTCCACTCTTGACACACCATGCGAATTCTGTGGTCAAACACACTTCCATGTCTCATGCTCTCTCTGCTTCATTCCTCTCACAGTATCACCCTGAAGAAGGATCAGGTATGTTTAAATGTTTCAATTCCTCTGGTACAGAAAGGGGGGGGGGCACAATAACAAGACTGTTAACTGTGGACGACACCATAAAGCATTACACTTGTTTACAAGAGGGTCCACCATGTTCAATTCATCATAACATTTAGAGACGTACAAATATAGGTACCGGTACACTTCTACATAGCCAAGAACAGGAAATCATCATAAAGGAGGTAAAAAGGGAAAAAAAACACATACTGTATATACAGTGAGGGGAAAGGGGTGGGTCATGGGGGCCAGTTTCGAATTGCAACCGTCCGTATAGGTGACCTTTGAGAGCGGCATAGGAGCGAAATTAATTTAGTCCCTTGTTTGTGCTGAATCTGGGTTGCACATGTGTGGACTTCTTTGACATTAAGGTAGTATCTAGACAGGTACATGGGTATCTTGTTGGTGTATCACACCTTGTGGACCAGACCCATTGCAAGATGCTGTACTCTGTCGTCGACCCTAAGCCATTCCAGCCTGTCAAAGTGGGCAGGGGTGAGATGGGTTCTGGGAGTGAGGCCAAGTAGTAGCCTGACCAGTTGTTTTAAGGGCCTTAGAGGAGGTGCTGTGGTACCAAGAGGTGCATGCATACTTAGTCGAAGAAACCTTGTACGAGGGCTCCTGTTAGGGTCTTCAATGTGTTTTTGTCGACCAGTGACAAAAACATTTGCCTGCTCACTTGCCTGCACTTTTTCTTCGGCCGCCGACCCCCATCTGAACATACAGTATGTTGTTCCAGGGACCTCCAGGGACTTCCGCTGTGAAAGCATACACATTAAATGATTTGTGCCACATTTTCACTTGGTGCTGCACTATGAGCTTGTAGATCTGCTGTTTTTCAACAGTTAAAAGTTTCAAATAGTGGTTACAGTGCATGCCCGTATGTATGTAAGAAAAAGTAGAGAAAAAATTAATCATCGCTCACACACTGAGGGCTCCAATGCAACAGATGCGAAGTGGGACGGGGGGACGGGCTCAAAGTCCTTCCAGTCCTCACTGGCAAGTGAGCCAGTAGGATGCAACACACAATGTGACGACTAACAGTCATCACATAAAAGTAGACGCTGCTCAAGATGGAATCATGTTGTTTTGTAATCTTGTTTTATTATGTAGTGGAGAAGAAGAACATGTGTTATTGATCACTCGCTTTAGATCAGGGCTGTCAAATTAGTCATACTGGGTCACAGGCTGGATTTGGCAGAATTCACCTGCAAACCCGTTGTGCACACGTGACGTCAACTGTACGTGTGCAGATTCCGCACATTGCTTTGACTCACGTGAGGCTCACCATTGTTCCTGTTCAGCCTCCTGTCATATGGTTTACAGTTTCACTTCACTAATTTAGATTCTCACTTCTCTGCCGTGTTCTGCCATAGCTATCCAATCAATGCACGAATAATAGAGGAGGGAGATCACTGCCCATGTACTGCCTGAGGAAGAGTTATCATACAAAACATATTGCTGAGTAGTCTAGGTTTGGGGCCATTTGATTGCTCATTCGCTTAAAGTTTTCATGACATCGTACTTTTGTATACTGTTGTATCCTCTTTAGATCATCAATGCTGAACAGTGTTGTCACCAACCAATGTCCACAGCAGAGTTTCTCCACCACAAGTACCTGACAGTTTGACCCTGAAGACAGCCATGATGCTACAGACAGGAAGCTGCCATTGTTTCTCCTTCTTATTTCTGTTGTTCACGCTTCATCTTAGTCCCACACTGGCTTACTTCCTGAAAAACTGCAATATTCTTTACTCTGACAATGTCACTGCTGGTGTTTCAGTGGAATGCAAAAACCATCACCTCCTTAGCATACCAGATGACATTCCTAGAGAGGTTATATCATTAACACTCCAGAATAATGACATTCAGAGGATAAACAAGACAGATTTCTACAATCTGGTGAATCTCAGAGATTTGGAACTGAGAGACAATTGTATAACTCATGTAGATGACGGTGCTTTTGTGCCTTTGGTGGAACTCAAAGAGCTCCATATGAACTACAACAAACTGACAACACTGACAGACAACATGTTTCAGGGACTGGCTAACCTCTTGATACTGAGCTTGGATGTAAACAATATCACTTCCATCAACCCTGCAGCCTTGCAGTCACTCCCCAGTTTACAGGAACTAAGTCTGAAGTCCAACCCGATACATCAAATGACAGATATTATTACCATCTTACAATTACCACGCTTACTGATGCTGAACATCTCAATTTACACATTAGACTCTTTTCAGTCAATAGATCTGCCATTAAACATGTCCTCTGAGCTCAGGGAGTTGAGAATTAGTTCGGGTTCGATAAAAAGGTTTAGCATCACAACAGCCGTGTTTCCACATCTTAAGTTAATTGACCTGTCACACTGTTGTAACGATACTGGATGGGAATGGGAAATACCAGACAAGTATTTTCTCAGGAATATAACTACAGTGTATTTGTTTGGTCCTTATATGACCTTTAACTCCATCAAAAAGTCTCTACAGAGCCTCGATTCACTGGAGAATCTGCACCTCATGCATAGACAGAGGATAGACAGAGGTCTCCTAAATATTGCCTGTCAAATACCCACACTGAGGATACTTGTTGTAGCCTCTAACCACATTGCCAAATTAAGTGAAAAACTGTCACATTGTAGTCAACTAACCTACCTGGACCTATCATATAATGACCTGACTGAACTGTCCAGGGATTCAATGAAACACATGAATCAGCTCAGTCTCCTGGACCTCGCCTGTAACTACCTTTCCAAAGTGCCAGACGTTGTTAATTATCTCCCTGTGCTTCAAAACCTAAGCCTGCAACACAATAGCATTCATAGTTTAAGCTGCTCAGACTTCTTAAATGTAACCAGACTCATACACCTCAATCTAGATTCCAACCGCATCTCTGAACTCAAACCGTGTGTTTTTCAACATCTCAGTGAGTTAAAGGTTCTGAAAATGAGCGACAATCTCATATGGATGTTTGGCGATGCATTCAAGATTGGTCTACATAAACTAGAATTATTGGATGTCACTCTGAATCAAATTTCATTCCTCGAGAAGGGGGATTTTACAAATCTGAAATCACTCAAACACTTAGCGTTTGGATCAGATGCACTGTTCGGGTTTGACAGCACTGCTTTAGAAGGACTGGATGAACTTGAAACTCTTAGTCTAAGTTTTAATTTTGTTGACAGCAAAATTATATCGTCATGGTATTTACCGTCTCTGAAGAGCCTGAAGAGCCTTAAAATGCAATTCAACCAGCAATTATGTATGACTAACACATCATACATCACGAACACACCCAACCTAGAAGCTCTCCATCTCTCCCACAATGAACTGAAGTCCCTGGACTTCCTGGCACAAGTCAACCTGACTAGACTCTCTTGGCTGGACCTGAGACAGAACAAGTTGGCGGTAATCAATGTCTCTGTGTTCCATTTTCTCCCTGCTCTCAAATATGTTAACATGGATCACAACCCTTTCACGTGTGACTGTTCTAATGCTGACGTTCGGCAGTGGATGCTGACCATCAACCCGACACAGGTAGTTGACACACACCGCTACAGTTGTGGCTCTCCTCTGGATAAAAAGGGAACCAGGTTTCTGGACTTTGACATCCGTTCCTGTTTGGTGGATGCTAGCTTCCTCTGCTACATTTCCTCCGCTTGTGTGATTGTGCTAACTCTGCTCACATCCTTCATCTACCACTTCCTGCGTTTGCATCTTTTCTATGCCTACTACCTCTTCCTGGCCTTCCTTTATGATGCCAAGGAAAGAAAGAAGGGGTCTCCTCAGCGCTACGATGCCTTCATCTCCTACAACGTTCACGATGAGCTCTGGGTTTACAGAGAAATGCTTCCAGTGCTGGAGGGAGAGCAGGGCTGGAGACTCTGTTTGCACCATCGAGACTTCTTACCAGGTACAAACCTCTCTCTGTCTAAGTCAGGGATTCTCAACCTGGGGGCCAAATTATTTTGGGGGGTCCCCAGATAAATAAATAAAAAGAAAATATATATTTCATTGTGTTTTTTTTTTTTTTTTGCAATTGAATGGAGGGATGTCTGGAAAATAGAAATTAAGAATTTACATAGTACACATAGTACATGCATAAACCTTCCTTAATGATTATATCTGGTTTCAGTATTTATTTATGATGTCTTTATTATTAATGTTATTGGTATTGGGGGAGAGGGGTTAAGGTAAGGTAAGGTACATTTTATTTATAAAGCGCCTTTCCCAGCCCAAAACGTCGAGAACCCCTGGTCTAAGTAATACTGTATCTATCTACTGTATGAATGCACCATGACTGTGTGTACGTGAGTACGTCTGTAAAAACTATTAGAATTAAAAATTCACCACACGTGTTCCACACCTCCACAGGGAGTGCAGTGCCCGGTCTTGGTCAATCGTATCCATGGTTGTCCAGAACCAGCACAAAAGCCTCTGCCCAGGCTCTGGAGAGGGCCCAAATTAGCCAAGTGTGACCATTTCTGACCGAGTCATTGATTAAAAAAAAGAAAGAAAAAAAGGTTTTTCCATGTCATGTGAAAGCAGGGAATATAGTTTCACAATGACATATTGGTTGTTCAGTTTGACCCACAGTTCTGGATTATGACTTATAGAGTAATGTCTTGTGGAGAACTTCATGGTTCTTCAAGGATCACTTCATGGACTCTAACATTACACCTACCTAGCTACAAGTTTAAGCATTTGTTTCACATTTACATGTCGATTTCAGCTGTGACTTTTATTTCAGACATGCTATGCTATGTATGTTAAGAGTTTGCATGTGCTATTAACTCAATTTGAAGAAAAAAAAGAAACGCCATGACTGTCTCTGCATCAAAAAGAGTCACTATAGAGAGTATGCGCACAGGCATGCTTTTCCCATCAGGACACGTACGCCCCCCTCATCTAGACTGAGTGGCAAAACATTGAGCAGCATGTTGGAGTGTTGGAGTTTGGAAGCGCTCGTTGGAAATCACTCAACCGTGCGTACCACCCGTTTATAAATGTCACATAATGCAGGAGGCAGCAAAATGTTGTGTTATTGAAAATAAGCACTTCCAAACTCTGACAAAATAATCAAATGCAGGCATTACTTGACAGAAAGTAGCTCATAACGTTTCCATGGTGGATTTTTATGAAACAAAAACATTGCAGATAGAAAAAGGATAATTCAAGTTTTTCGTACAGCTGCAATGTTGGTGAATTTAACATTGTTTTATGCAATCAGACAGGATGGACTTTTCTGTTTAGGTGAATGGACTATCAAGGTCAGAAAGTAGTTTTTTGCCACTCAGTGGGCGTTTCCGCATAACTTCCATGTACGATGATGTCACGCGCATACCCTCTATTGATCACACCTGATCATCTGGGTGGGGCATGCTTTTCCAACTTGCATCGTTCCAAGTAGGCCCAGTACCTAACGGGCACCGTTCTAGTTTATATTAATGTTTGTTTCTTTAGGGACCTCGCTCTGTCTGAAAAACGGTGTTGTCTTTAGTGGCATTATTATTACAGCATGCAACAGTAAATAGTATATATATCCGTCTCTCAAGAAGTTAAGTAGTTTTGAATGTGGTTTACATAATGTTTGTTTTGTTTCCAGGTACAACCATCATAAAGAACATTACAGATGCCATCTATGGTAGCAGAAAGATCATCTGTGTGATCAGCCATCATTACCTGGAGAGTGAATGGTGCTCTAGAGAGATCCAGATGGCCAGGTGGGGGCGCCATTTCTCTGATGTTTCATTGCTCGACAAAGCATCATGGTGGATTCGAACGCCCATCCTTAACTGAGTGTATGTCCTCTGGTCTCCTGTGTGCAGCTACCGTCTGTTTGACGAACAGAAGGACGTATTGATCCTGGTGTTTCTGGAGGACATTCCAGCCCACCAGTTGTCTCCCTACTATCACATGAAGAGGCTGGTGAAGAGACACACCTACCTGAGCTGGTCCCGGGCTGGACAGCACCCTGGACTGTTCTGGCAGAACCTACGCAGAGCTCTGGACACACCTCACGCTGACCTGACCTCCTGAACCACCTGAGACCCCAGCATGCCTGTTCTGGAGAGAAATGAAACCATAATGTGTGTAATATGTATGTTATTTAGGTATTTTACTGTATATATAATTATGTTCATAACCTCATTACAATCAATGGAAAGTCAAACAAGCAACACTTCTGAGACAGAATGTTGAGTGAGTGAATTTGTTCATGGTCAACATGGTAATATTACCGAGACTAAGTGAAACATCGAGTGAAACATCGCTTCACACTGTAACACATTTTTTTCAACTATACTCTCTCATACAATGTTCTTTTTTGTTTTGTTGTCTACTCTCCGCCAGGCCGAAGGCGTGACCGAGACTATGTTTTGGCCCTGCCCTGTGTGTGTGTGTGTGTGTGCGCGCGTGCGTGCGCGACGTGCGTGCGTGTGAACAGCTAATTTCCGCCACTGTTGGAGCGATGGACGTGAAACTTCACACACACTCCCTGGAGGCCAGAGCAGAACCTGTTTCACATTGTCCTGTTATAGCGCCACCATGAGACTCTGATTAGACATATATGTAAGCTAACAATGATAATAGTGCTGCTCTAATGTCTGTAAGATAGAGCCCTATATTTAAACTAACAATGATAACACTGTCGTGTCTAATGTCGTGTAAGATAGGGCCCTATAATTGCAATATACAATGCTGGCATAATTAGCAGATTCTCTTTATCCAGAGTGTTTTACAGTAACACATACATCATCCTTTGCGGCTCGGGCACCTTTGACTTGGAACTCCCTGCCCTTGGGTCTTAGCCTTGAGTCTTAGCCCTGGGTCTTTGCCATGGAACTCCCTGCCCTTGGGTCTTAGCCTTGAGTCTTAGCCCTGGGTCTTTGCCATGGAACTCCCTGCCCTTGGGTCTTAGCCTTGAGTCTTAGCCCTGGGTCTTTGCCATGGAACTCCCTGCCCTTGGGTCTTAGCCTTGAGTCTTAGCCCTGGGTCTTTGCCATGGAACTCCCTGCCCTTGGGTCTTAGCCTTGAGTCTTAGCCCTGGGTCTTTGCCATGGAACTCCCTGCCCTTGGGTCTTAGCCTTGAGTCTTAGCCCTGGGTCTTTGACTTGGAACTCCCTGCCCTTGGGTCTTAGCCTTGAGTCTTAGCCCTGGGTCTTTGCCATGGAACTCCCTGCACTTGGGTCAGAGTCAGTGTGTTCTTTTAAAACGCTTTTAAAAACACATTTGTATGTCAGGTGTTTTCATCTGAACATTTAAACTATCCAAACTATAGGATGCCAGATTGCCAGGTCAACAAATGGACCTGGCATCTGACTAAATAACTAAATGTAATCTAAATTACATTTTAAACTTATTTGCATAAGACTGCATGGTCGTCAAGGCTAGGTCAAGTAAGGTGCATCATCCCAGCAAGACAAATAACCTCATGATAACGTTATGACGTCCTCCAGACTCCGGTGACGTTTAGGACTAGGCCAGATCACAGCCCATATGGGGATGATCTTTACGTTCAGGACTAGGCCAGATCACAGCCCATATGGGGATGATCTTTACGTTCAGGACTAGGCCAGATCACAGCCCTTATGGGGATGAACTTTGCGTTCAGGACTAGGCCAGATCACAGCCCATATGGGGATGATCTTTACGTTCAGGACTAGGCCAGATCACAGCCCATATGGGGATGATCTTTAAGTAATTTCCAGGACGTCTTCACCAGTTTAAATAATATATTTTATTCTGGACCAGATCTGACTAGTTATGATATGACTTAAGTTTATCTGGCCTCGATCTGTCTTCGTGGGTAGAATTTATGTTGGTTGAAATCAGGTGATATTCTGGGCCAGATGTGACTAGTCTTGGTTTGACTTGATCTGGCCCCAATAGAGGGTATGCGCGTGACATCATCATCAAACCCGGAAGTTATGCAGGAATGCCTGAGTGGCAAAAAACGACTTTCTGGCCTTGACAGCCCATGCATCCAAACAGAAAAGTCCTATCTGATTGCATTAAACAACATTAAACAATGTTAAACTCACTTTGCATGTTGCTTTGCCACTCGATGTGCCATTCACTTTAAGCATGCGCATACCCTCTATCAAGACGTCACTAATTCGTCCAGATCCTGACCGTGCTTGCTGCGATGACCTTCTAGTCTTACACTGATAGTTTCTGTCCTAGTTCCACTAAAGTGAAGCATTTCTTCATTTCCGTCAGCCTGTGAACTCTCAGAAGCACTCGGCTTGATCCTCTTTCATAATTTCTGAGGCATCAGTGGAGCTGTGGTCAAATGGACTTCATTCCTGTCTGAGTGAAACACTGGAAGGATGGTTGTCAAACTTGTCACTGACTTTCAGAGTTCAGGTAGGATTCAAATTCAATATTATAATTCTTCCTGGAAAGTATGTCCTTGCTATAATATAGGGCTTCAGCTATGTTAAAGAGCTGAACGAGTCAACGTTTTTACTTTGAGCTGTTGACATTCTGTGTCTCTCTCACACACACACACACACACACAAACACAAACACACACACACACACACACACACACAGTATGTGCGCTGTGCCCTTCATTGTAGCCCTGCGATATTATGATCAATGCTCCGCCTTTATTCTGGTCTCATGACTTGCACCATTCGTAGGTTGTAAATCCATTCATTTTGCACAATGTTGCAAGGAAAGTTTCTGTTCCATATTATGCCACACTGTGCAGCCAGCTAAAGCCTGAGTTGTACTTTATTGCACGATGGTGTTGCGCAGAAAGCATAGGCATTTAGGCAATGTACAAGACCATAATCTGTGAGAACGCGACGCATTGTGAGCTTGTAGATCGGTTCTGTTATCCGCAATAATAAGTTGAGAAGTTCTCCACGACCTTTTGAGAGTTCATCTGTGTACAGCTTCATTTGCAAGTTTACCCTTGAATCTCCAACATTTTTTTTACATCTTGTTCAATTGTACAAGTCTGTCCAGTGTCCACACACACAATCCTATAATCCTTTAAAGGGAACTATAGAGTTAAAGATCAAATAAATGGTTACATGTACTGTAACTGTTTTACTGTTGTATCATCTTTAGATCATCAATGTTGAACAGAATTACTCCACCACAAGTACCTGACAGTTGTCCCTGAAGACAGCCATGATGCTACAGACAGGAAGCTGCCATCGTTTCTCCTTCTTATTTCTGTTGTTCACACTTCATCTTAGTCCCACACTGGCTTACTTCCTGAAAGACTGCACTACCCTTTACTCTGACAATTTCACTGCTGGTGTTTCAGTGAATTGTGATTCTTGTGTTGACATACCAGATGGCATTCCCAGAGACGTTATATCACTAACAATAACATATTGTAAGATCCAAAAGATAAACAGCACAGATTTTGACCATCTGTCAAATCTCACATATTTGGATCTGAGTGATAATTCAATAACCCATGTAGATGACGGTGCTTTTGTCCCTTTGGTGCAACTTGAAATGCTCTATATGGACAATAACCAACTAACAACACTGACAGACAACATGTTTCAGGGCCTGTCTAACCTCTTGATACTGAGCTTGGATGGTAATGATATCCAATTTATCAACCCTGCAGCCTTCCAGTCACTCCCCAGTTTACAGGAATTATTTCTAACATCCTATCAAATGACAGATATAATCACAATCTTACAACTACCAAGCTTAAAGGTGCTGAACGTCAATATTGATGAGTTAGAGTCTTTTCAGTCAAAAGATCTGCCATTAAACATGTCCTCTGAGCTCAAGACATTGAGTGTCGAGTCATCCTCGATTAAAAAGTTCAGCATCACAACAGCTGTATTTCCACATCTTAAGACAATCAACCTGTCACACTGCTGCAATGATAGTGGATGGGAGTGGGACATACCAGACAAGTATTTTCTAAGCAATATAACAATATTGAATTTCACTGGATCTAATATGTCTTTTAACACCATCAGAAAGGCTCTACAGAGCCTTGATTCACTGGAGACCCTAGAGCTGGGATGTAGGCCTAAAGATGTGATGGACAGAGATCTCTTAATTATTATCTGCAATATACCCACACTGAGGACACTCAACCTGTTGGGTTGCATCAATGCCAACCTTAGTGAAAAACTGTCAACTTGCACTCAGCTAACCAGCCTGGATCTATCTGGTAATGACCTGACTGAACTGTCTAAGGATTCAATAAGACAAATTAAGCAACTGAATCACCTAAACCTTGCTCACACCCATCTTTACAAAGTGCCAGACGATGTTAAATATCTCTCCATGCTTCAAATCCTCGACCTGAGTAGCAATCGTATTAATGATTTAAGCTGCTCAGACTTCTTAAATTTAACCAGACTCACACACCTTCATCTAGATTACAACGATATACATGAACTCAAAAAATGTGTTTTTCAACATCTCAATGAGTTAAAGGTTCTAACTGTGAAAAGCAATTTAATTGAGAGTTACAGCGACACATTCAAGACTGGCCTACACAAACTAGAATTATTGGATTTAAATAAAAATAAAATTACCAGACATCTCGGCAAAATGGAATTCATGAGTCTGAAGTCACTCAAGGACTTATACATAGGAGGCATTAACAACATGATCTGGAGAATAGACATTTTGGAAGGATTAGATGAACTTGAAACACTATATCTATATTTTGATGATGACTTAATAATTGCATCTTCACCTCCCAATGAGTTACAACGGCAAAACTACAATAGCACTTTACTGAGGAGCCTGAAGAGTTTCACAGTAGAAATCGATAGAGTTTACAATGATATATATGTCGCATGGGACATTCTCTCAGATATGAAACATTTGGAACATTTGAAAGTTATCCATGGTACACAACCAGACCCAGACTCATTTAAATATGTACCACAGCTGAAGACTCTTTCCTTAATTAAATGTAATCTGACGTCCCTGGATTCCCTGGCACAAGCCAATCTGACTCAACTAACTCTGCTGGACCTGAGCCAGAATGCGTTGACGGTGATCAATGTCTCTGTGTTCAGTTTCCTCCCTGCTCTCAGGTATGTTAACATGAATGACAACCCTTTAGTTTGTGATTGTTCTAATGCTGACTTTGTGCAGTGGATGCGGAACAACAACCAAACACTGGTAGATTACGCTGACAGCTACACTTGCGGCTTTCCTCTGGCTAAAAAGGGAACCAGCTTTCTGGACTTTGACATCCATTCCTGTTGGGTGAATACTAGCTTCATCTGCTTCCTTTCTTCCACTTGTGTGATTTTGCTAACTCTGCTCACATCCTTCATCTACCATTTCCTGAGGTTGCATCTTTTCTATGCCTACTACCTCTTCCTGGCCTTCCTTTATGATGCCAAGGAAAGAAAGAAGGGGTCTCCTCAGTGCTACGATGCCTTCATCTCCTACAACGTTCACGATGAGCTCTGGGTTTACAGAGAAATGCTTCCAGTGCTGGAGGGAGAGCAGGGCTGGAAACTCTGTTTGCACCACCGAGACTTCCCACCAGGTACAAACCTGTCTGTCTGTCTACAGTGAGAGAAATACAGTAATACTGTATTTATACAAATGTGTCTCTCTCTTTCTGTCACCAACAGCAGACCTCTCTGTCTGGAAAAACTGTGTCGTCTCTTTAGTGGCATTATTATTAAAGTATGTGATACTAGTCTCAAGAAGTGAAATAGCTTTTAATCTGGTGTGAATAATGTTTGTGTTTTATTTCCAGGTAAACCCATCATAGAGAACATTGCAGATGCCATCTATGGCAGCAGAAAGACCATCTGTGTGATCAGCCATCATTACCTGGAGAGTGAATGGTGCTCTAGAGAGATCCAGATGGCCAGGTGGGGGCAGTAATCCGATATTATAGCCCAATGATAAATTGGCTTGAACGTCTCCACCAGGCCGAAGGCATGGGGAGAGTGTATGTTTTGCACTCCGTCCGTGTGTGTGTGTGTGTGTGTGTGTGTGTGTGTGTGTGTGTGTGTGTGTGTGTCCGTCCGTCCGTCAGTGTACCGTTAACCCGGTCTGTTATAGTTACGGCCTGTTATAGCGCCACCAGGAGGCCGACTTTTGTAAAACAAATTTTTTGCTATTACTCCTCCAGATTTGGTAGATAAATCCTGCAAATCGTTACACAGTATCTATATAGTCATGTGTTCAAGACGGATTTGTCCAATAGTTCATATTCCATCCTACTTGGCTAATATTGGCTTTCAAAGTTTGCAGGATTGGCCCGTTTTGAACAAAAAGCCTCAAATCATGAACGCAGCATGCAATTTACGTGAAATCTTTCACAGACTTTCCTACTACTAGGCTGAGGAATATATCCCACCATCCCACCACATTGGCCTGTAATAGCGCCACCAACAGGTGGATTTTTGCAAAACACATTTTTGAAACAAAATGCCTCAAATCATCCAATTGCCATCAAAGGCATAAGAAGAAATGCCTTTTCACATTGGCCTATTATAGCGCCACCAGGAGGCCACAACCTGACCTGTCGAGACCAGTGCCCCAAGGGGCACTATTTCTAATTTGTATTTATTTAGACCCCTGTATTTGTATTTTAGACAATAATTGCTTGTGTTATGAAGTATTGTAATGAGGCTGTGTGTTCTTATACAAAGTGTATACCTACTATGTGTATACAGTATAAAGTCTCTGCCCTGTGGCTCTTGGTCATTATAAATAAAACTGTCCATACAACTTGACTGAGTGTAAATGTCCTCTGGTCTCCTGTGTGCAGCTACCGTCTGTTTGATGAACAGAAGGACGTGTTGGTCCTGGTGTTTCTGGAGGACATTCCAGCCCACCAGTTGTCTCCCTACTATCACATGAAGAGGCTGGTGAAGAGACACACCTACCTGAGCTGGTCCCATGCTAGACAGCACCCTGGACTGTTCTGGCAGAACCTACGCAGAGCTCTGCAGGACACACCTCACACTGACCTGGGCTTGAATGAATAACCTATCGGTCGGGAGGAGTGTTGCACTCTGAAAGACTGGGTGTGTTCGATATAAGTACACTGACCGCACTGCCACTTACAAACTAATAGGCGAGTGCGCTCCTGGTGTGCAACTCAGAATTTTCTGAACGCACCCCGTTTGAGAAAAATAGCCGGGCGCTCAGATTAAAATGCCTTTTATTAAACAATGCAGAATGCCGCAATGCCAATTGCTGTACCAGCAAATTTCTAACACCCGTGGCACACGTAGTGAGTACTTTATATTTGAGATCTGAAAGTTTATGTACACGTTTTCAATAAACTGTAAATGTAGCGATCGCGTAAAACTGGCTTCAGTTGCGTCATGATTCAGGACTAATTCATCCCCTATATTTAATCATGTGATTGTATTCACACCTGACGTTGATCTGCACTCTGCGCTTTGAAGTGAAGTGAAATCCCTGTTTTTTGGAGAAGTAGAATGCGGTTCTTTGGTGAGCTTCAGGATTTGCATGAAGCAAAACGAAGCACACAAGTATAGCATGCTGGTGTGAATGTGACATAAGACTGTACTGATAATAAACATGTTAATAAAGTTCATCCAATTTGGTCAACACATTCCTGGGTTGTTTATGTGTCACGCTCCCTGTGTGTAAGAACATTTCAATGTAACAATCATGCAAGTACTGGAAATTAGGATCCATGCCAAGCAATGGGCTAAAGCAGGGCTCTTGACTGTTGCATTCTCTAGGGGTGGGCAACTTTGATGATGGAGAGGGCCACTATAGTTCCACACTCACTCCAGAGGGCCACATTGCACGTGGTATCAAAAATAGCAGATCTACAAGCTCAAAATGCTTCGCAGTGCAACGCGTTTTGAGCATGTAGATCCGCTATTTTTGCTATGAATTGAAATCCTGAATATTATTATTCTTTTCAATTTTTTAATTGGAATCCAGAAAAGTAACTGCAAATACACAATACATTGGACATAAAAAAAGACAATCAAATTCTACTAGTCATTCAGCTACTAATAAAGACTATATATACTTAAAGTGGGTCATGTTTGCATGTTTGTAATTGTAACAGTTGAAATAAAGAATAAATCAATATTCAGATATTGACCTGAGGGCCACATTGAGTGGGGGTGGGGCCTGCATGTTTGTAATTGTAACAGTTGAAATAAATCATAAATCAATATTCAGATATTAACCTGAGGGCCACATTGAGAGGGGGTGGGGAATTTGCTCTGGGGGAGCCTGGGTTCGAGCTGGCAACCTTGCGGTTACCATCCAGCCACTCTACCCCTGTTCCACCATCGCCCTCACAGGCCTGTTATATGTCAGGTTTCACCAAACAAAAAAAAAGTGTTTTCTGAACATTTTACTGCATGTTGCAATACTGTAGGATAAAACCTAAAATGACACAGAAGCTTTCCCAGATTGAATGGGATAAGCCCAATTTAATTATGCATCATTACTTAAAAAGGTTAAGTGAAAAACATTTTGTAAACTTTTTTGTTTTGACAAATGTTTGCCTATTGATCACACACACACACACACACACACACACACACACACACACACACACACACACACACACAGAGAGGTCAACAAATGGACGTGGCATCTGTCTAAATAACATCTAAATTACATGTTAAACTGATATGCATGGTCGTCAAGTAAGGTGCAGTATGGCCTTGTGTAGTCTTGTTGTTTACACTGATAGTATCTGTCCTAGTTCCACTAAAGTGAACACGTATTTCTGCATTCTCAGAAGCAACTGGCTTGCATTTGTTCTTGCTAAGCATATTTCTGTTTCACTTCTCTCCACATGGCTGAGGGAAGTAGGGGTGTCACCCAGGCACAGACGTCCATTGGACAGCAGGGGGAAAATAGTAATAATTTTAATCAAAACAGATTTCTGTTATTAGGCCTAATAAATATGCTGTATGACAGTATCGGAGCCTTATTCTGGTTAATTGCCTGTGTCAGTTTGCTCATGCGTGTGGAGAGGGAAAGTAAAAGCCGAGGCGCGCGCTAACACGCTAGCACCGCGCGTGCACCCCCTACTAAACCCCCTACTACACCTCCTGTAAACCTCTTCCTGCGGCCATGTCTCTCCACTATTGCCACACCACGTGACCTCTGAGGTGCCAGCCGCTCTGTGGTCAAATGACCTTCCATGTCACATGAACTCTGACACTTCATTCCTCTCACTGTATCACACTGGAAAGATGCTTATCACTGACTGTTAGCAGTTCAGGTAGGATTCAACATTTGAATTTCTTTGGTATAAAAAGATTGTCATGGTGCTCTGAAAATCACAATGGGAAATTCCTTGTGAATCCTTCTGCATCATCATTATTATTATTATTATTATTACTTTGAGTATATATGTATGTACACTGTTATTAGAGATGCTCCGATTATCGGCCAGCAATCAGTGATCGGCCATATCGGCCGATATTCACTGTGATCGGTAATCGGCATTTACCCGATATGTGATCGGCAATTTACGCTATCTGGAGAAACTGATCTTTTACACCATTTAAGTGGTATAAATGTCAATCAGATATATAGTATAATATTCATTTTGCATTTTTGTGACATTCTCCCCTTCCTCCCCACACACACAGGAAGTTTTGACGTAGGTTTTAACATAATAATAATTTTTTTAATGTTAAAATTTGCAACATTTCACAAGATCAGTATCGGACTATACAGTATATCGGTATCGGCCAATCATGAGAAAAACAATCAGTGATCAGTATCGGTCCCAAAAAACCTGATCGTAACATCCCTAACTGTTACGTAAGAAAAAACGTGTGCAGCAGCATTTTGCATTATAGGTACTGTAGGTGAGAGGAGGCTTGAATATAATACGATAGGGTAGTCAAGGCTAGTGGCAATACAAGCATTTGGCATTTATCGCCCTTTCAAAGTTACTTATATAAAAGCCAACAATTGTAAGAAGGCAATTTTTACAAAAGCACTTATTCGTTTTTCCAATTTAAGATCCTAGGAAGGTGATAGAGTGGTACTGTAGGTAGGTAGGTTAGTAGGTTGGTCCATGGTTTATTGCTGGTGCAGAAAGTTAAAGCACAAATGAGCCGAGATGACTGGGAACGCTGATGGAGGGCTCGTTTGAGGACGACGTAGACTAGGGAGATCTGCCGATACCGATTATTCCCGATCCGATATTTATATTTTATAGAACACGTTTATGCCATTATTACAATATCCCAAGTCACAGACAATTTCCAGTCTAATATCATGATATGGATATAATATTGATACTAGGGAGAGAGAGCGAGAGAGAGAGAGAGAGAGAGAGAGAGAGATTTTATATTTCAGTCTCAGGCCTAACCGGAAGAGAATGACTGTTGACACGGGTCTGTTTGTGTATGTACTGTAACTGTTTTACTGTTGTAATCTCTTTATATCGTCAATTTGAACAGTGTTGTCACCAACCAGTGTCCGTTACTCCACCAAAAGAGACCTGACAGTTGACCCTGAAGACAGCCATGATGCTACAGACAGGAAGCTGCCATTGTTTCTCCTTCTTATTTCTGTTGTTCACACTTCATCTTAGTCCCACACTGGCTTATTTCTTGAAAGACTGCACTATTCTTTACTCTGACAATGTCACTGCTGGTGTTGCTGCAAATTGTGGCGAATGTAATCTTATTAGCGTACCAGAAGACATTCCTAGAGACGTTACATCATTAATCCTAAAAATGAATCACATCCAAGAGATACACAGGACAGATTTTTACAATCTGTCAAATCTCAAGGATTTGGATCTGAGTTATAATTCAATAACTCATGTAGATGACGGGGCTTTTGACCCATTGGTGCACCTTGAAGTGCTCCATATGGACTGTAATGAACTAACAACACTGACAGACAACATGTTTCAGGGCCTGTCTAACCTCTTGATACTGAGATTGGAAAATAATAATATCCAACTCAACCCTGCTGCCTTCCAGTCCCTCACCAGTTTACAGGAACTAAGTCTGACGCCCATTCAAATTACAGATATCATCATCATCTTACAACTACCAAGCTTACAGGTGCTGCACATCCTAACTGATGAGTTAGAGTCTTTTCAGACAAAAGATCTACCATTAAACATGTCCTCTGAGCTCAGGGAGTTGAGAATTGGTTCAGATTCGATAAAAAGGTTCAGCATCACAACAGATGTATTTCCACATCTTAAAATAATCAACCTTTTACACTGTTGTAATGAATCTGGATGGGAGTGGGACATACCAGACGAGCATTTTCTAAGGAATATAACTATGGTGCA
The DNA here is from genome assembly GCF_963924005.1 of Protomyctophum bolini. NCBI lineage: Eukaryota > Metazoa > Chordata > Actinopteri > Myctophiformes > Myctophidae > Protomyctophum > Protomyctophum bolini. The sequence continues at coordinate 34,916,618 of NC_137871.1, forward strand.
TTTGTCTGGGTCTATTGTGTCTTTTAACACCATCAGAAAGGCTCTACAGAGCCTTGATTCACTGGAGTACCTAAATCTGGACTTGGAGGATGTGTGGATAGACCAGTGGATAGATCTCTTAAATATTATCTGTAAAATACCCACGATGAGGGAACTCGATGTGCACGGTAACTTCAATGACAGCCTTAGTGATACACTGCCACCTTGTACTCAGTTAACCAGCCTGGATCTATCCCTTAATGAGCTGACTGAACTGTCTAATGATTCATTAAAAGAATTGAAACAATTGAGTCACCTTAACCTAGGCAGCAACTACCTTTCCAAAGTGCCAGACGATGTTAAATATCTCTCCATGCTTCAAATCCTCGATCTGAGTGCCAATCGTATTAATGATTTTAGCTGCTCAGACTTCTTACATGTATCCAGACTCACACACCTTTATCTAGATCACAACCACATATCTGAACTCAAACGGTGTGTTTTTCAACATCTTAATGAGTTAAAGGTTCTACTTTTGAATCATAATGCAATTTGGACGCTTGGCGACACATTTAAAACTGGCCTACATAAACTCGAGTCATTGGATTTAAATAAGAATAACATCGAACTCAGCGAAGGGGAATTCATGAGTCTGAAATCCCTCAAGCACCTAGTCATGGACCTTGACGACCAGTTATGGAAAAAAGCCTTCATGGAAGGACTAGATGAACTTGAAACATTTAGTCTAAATTTAAATATAAACTTTTTCAAAATGACATCTTCACCTCCCCATGAGTTACAATGGCGAAACTATAATGCCACCTTTCTGCAGAGCCTGAAGAGCTTAACAATACAATTAAGTCCAGCAATGCATTTCTCTTCCATCGTAAGGGACATTATCTCAGATATGAAACATTTGGAACATTTGAAAGTTGTCCATGATAAACATCCAGACACAGACACATATAAAAATGTACCACAGCTGAAGACTCTTTCCTTAATAAACTGTAATGTGACATCCCTGGATTTCCTGGCACAAGCCAATCTGACCCAACTCTCCTGGCTGGATCTGAGCCAGAATGAGTTGACAGTGATCAATGTCTCTGTGTTCAGTCTCCTCCCTGCTCTCAGGTGTGTGAACATGGATGACAACCCTTTAGCTTGTGATTGTTCTAATGCAGACTTTCTGCAGTGGATGCAGAACAACAACCAAACACTGGTGGTTGATGCTCACCTCTACACTTGTGGCTTTCCTCTGGATAAAAAAGGAACCAGGTTTCTGGACTTTGACATCCATTCCTGTTTGGTGGACGCTAGCTTCATCTGCTACATTTCCTCCACTTGTGTGATTGTGCTAACTCTGCTCGCATCCTTCACCTACCACTTCCTGCGTTCGCATCTTTTCTATGCCTACTACCTCTTCCTGGCCTTCCTTTATGATGCCAAGGAAAGAAAGAAGGGGTCTCCTCAGCGCTACGATGCCTTCATCTCCTACAACGTTCACGATGAGCTCTGGGTTTACAGAGAAATGCTTCCAGTGCTGGAGGGAGAGCAGGGCTGGAAACTCTGTCTGCACCACCGAGACTTCCCACCAGGTACAACCATTCTCTACATCTTTCTTATACTGCATTTACAGTATATACATCTGTCTGTCTCTTTATGTTAACAACGCTTATAGCTCTCTGTCTGAAAAACTGTTTTCTTTAGGATGAATTATTATTACAGTAGGCCTATCATGTGATACTGTGTAAATCTGTCTCTCAAGACGTTTTGAACGTGGTTTGAATTAATGTTGGTATGTTGTTTCCAGGTAAACCCATCATAGACAACATTACAGATGCCATCTATGGCAGCAGAAAGATCATCTGTGTGATCAGCCATCATTACCTGGAGAGTGAATGGTGCTCTAGAGAGATCCAGATGGCCAGGTAGGGGAGACATTTCTCTGATGTTTCACTGCAAATCCATGGAAAAATATGAGGGGACACATTTACACACATAAAAGAGGCAGCACAATGTGTGTTAAATGCCGACTTGACGGTCATTATTTTGTATGTTTTATGGAATATAATATTAGATGACGAATGAATGAATGAATAATAATAATACAATAGTATGTTTTTATTATTATTATGAATAACAGCAACCAATCAACTGCAGCTTCATACCGTCCCCCTACCCTCTCCCTCCAACATCAGAAACTGCCTGATAAAACATTTTTAAACAATGAAATCCTTTTGGTTCAATAAAGTTTTCCTCCTTTTAACATTAAGTGTGTCCCCGGATCGCCGCTTTGTTCTATAATGAAATCCTTTCATTGGGATATGTCTATGATTTTCATGTTGCCATATTTGGTAACGCTTTTAGAAAAGCAATATTAAGCCATGCAACACTGTGGTTTACTGTCTGTGACCTGTGATGTTATACAACAGCTATAGGAGGAGGGTCTGAACTCTGAAGCACTGTGCTCCGTCACTTCTCATTTGGGTAAACCACAGCCTCTTGTGGATTACTGTAGTATCTTGAATACGGAATACTCCACACAAGGTTACGGTATCAATATGCGGGTTGTTTATTTCTGAAGTGTCACATACAGACTTAGTTGTCTCATAAACACTGCGCCAAGAATATGTCACTGACACTTCCTCCCAAGAGGTGGTTGACTGATTACTCACTGTCCAGTCCTAGTCTGGTACGCTTGTGCCACCTCTTGGCCAGGTCACGTAACAACAGTCTCTGACATGCAACAACATAACAATTACATTGCTGAACTGCTGTGTGTGGATGTAGAACAAGTGAACAACGTTAAGAAGAACTAAAGATGGGTGTTGTTGTTGTAAACAAAACACTGATCACATGCAGTGCTATGGGTCAGACCCGTGCGTCGGCCTGGTGAGTGCTGCGCATGGCTATAGCATTAGAGGAATTGAACATTCACTCACTGAATGTGTGTTTTCTGTTTCTGAGAATGTGTTTGTTGATGATACCTACTATCAGAATATCCTCTTCTTTTCGACCATGGTTCCTTTATTCAGGTCTCACGTTTAGAGACTACAATGTCGAATGGTTTAAAGTTCTGATTCGGACACTTAACATTTTTAAACTTCCAAAATGGAACCTACAGGCACTGTCTAGTGAGCTAATCTAGTGAGCTAATTTAAGGCTTCCGGTGGACGATCTCTTCAAAATAAGAGTATCTCTAGAGTATTGGAAAAAAAATTAATTTGCACATTAAAACTACAAATTAAGCATTTAAATGATGCTATAAGACACACATTATGTTTCTGTGTAAAAACAAGTAATTAAATAATAATAATAATAATAATAAAGTTATCTAAATGGATAAATGCTATTCACTGGAGTGCATGGACTTCATAAAGTGGACACTGGACAAAAGACGGCTCCGCGAGGCAACTATCTGGACATACCCACGCGTCCGGGGAGATGTCCTCTACCACACCCCACTCTCCGCTAAGCGGGAGAGGTGTAAAATTCACAGCAGCAGAGCTTCTACTGTGGTCAATGCAAAAACAAATACCGTTTCCGGACCCAGAATGGACACTGGACAAAAGACGGCTCCGCGAGGCAACTATCTGGACATACCCACGCGTCCGGGGAGATGTCCTCTACCACCCCACAGTCTCCGCTAAGCGGGAGAGGTGTAAAATTCACAGCTGGAGCCCTTCTACTGGGGTCAATGCAAAAAAAATACCGTTTCCGGACCCAGAATGGACACTGGACAAAAGACGGCTCCGCGAGGCAACTATCTGGACATACCCACGTGTTCAGGAAGATGTCCTGTACCACACCCCAGTCTCCGCTAAGCGGGAGAGGTGTAAAATTCACAGCAGCAGAGCTTCTACTGTGGTCAATGCAAAAAAATGTACCGTTTCCGGACCCAGAATGGACACTGGACAAAAGACGGCTCCGCGAGGCAACTATCTGGACATACCCACGTGTTCAGGGAGATGTCCTGTACCACACCCCAGTCTCCGCTAAGCGGGAGAGGTGTAAAATTCACAGCTGGAGCCCTTCTACTGGGGTCAATGCAAAAAAAATACCGTTTCCGGACCCAGAATGGACACTGGACAAAAGACGGCTCCGCGAGGCAACTATCTGGACATACCCACGTGTTCAGGGAGATGTCCTGTACCACACCCCAGTCTCCGCTAAGCGGGAGAGGTGTAAAATTCACAGCAGCAGAGCTTCTACTGTGGTCAATGCAAAAAAATGTACCGTTTCCGGACCCAGAATGGACACTGGACAAAAGACGGCTCCGCGAGGCAACTATCTGGACATACCCACGTGTTCAGGGAGATGTCCTGTACCACACCCCAGTCTCCGCTAAGCGGGAGAGGTGTAAAATTCACAGCTGGAGCCCTTCTACTGGGGTCAATGCAAAAAAAATACCGTTTCCGGACCCAGAATGGACACTGGACAAAAGACGGCTCCGCGAGGCAACTATCTGGACATACCCACGTGTTCAGGGAGATGTCCTGTACCACACCCCAGTCTCCGCTAAGCGGGAGAGGTGTAAAATTCACAGCAGCAGAGCTTCTACTGTGGTCAATGCAAAAAAATGTACCGTTTCCGGACCCAGAATGGACACTGGACAAAAGACGGCTCCGCGAGGCAACTATCTGGACATACCCACGTGTTCAGGGAGATGTCCTGTACCACACCCCAGTCTCCGCTAAGCGGGAGAGGTGTAAAATTCACAGCAGCAGAGCTTCTACTGTGGTCAATGCAAAAAAATGTACCGTTTCCGGACCCAGAATGGACACTGGACAAAAGACGGCTCCGCGAGGCAACTATCTGGACATACCCACGTGTTCAGGGAGATGTCCTGTACCACACCCCAGTCTCCGCTAAGCGGGAGAGGTGTAAAATTCACAGCAGCAGAGCTTCTACTGGGGTCAATGCAAAAAAATTACCGTTTCCGGTCAATGCAAAAAAATTACCGTTTCCTGGCAGCGGTAATGCAAAAATATTAGTAATAGAAGAATTGCTTTCAACTGTCCAGGCACAGAATGTACAGATGTCTGTATGTTTTGCTTGAACAACTGTGTGGACACCACACATACTCAACCAATCTACTAGTTTGTGTATAAAATCTAATGGGTCATTGTGCATTCCTAAGGCCAAGTCTGGGATGCTATTCACTAGTTGTTGAGTGACACCACAGATTGTTTTGCAATCAAATGTGTGACCTGGATTTTGAAAAAACGCTTGAATGAGAGCTGCTAAATTCCCCGGCATAGATGACAACTGAACCATCGAAGTAGGTGTCAATGGTTTCAATTTATCTTGTCTTGTCGATCATGCTTTGTATCAACATTTTCTTTCTGTGGCGCTAGTTTCTGTGTCTCAGACATGATGGTGTCAATACTGGCTTGCACCACGCTAGAGTTCCTTTTACTACCAAGTACAATACAAGCAGCTTGTACTATTGTACTTGTTTGTTGTAGTGTTTTGGCATTAACTAAAGTGCTGAAGATGTACATAGCCAAATTATACCTCTTATCTCTGTGTATGTATTGTTGTTTGCAAATGTGACTTGCCTGTTTCATCAAATGACTTTTACATGCCCTTATGGTACAGAAATCTAAATCTTTGTTATCTGCCTTTCCTACCACTATTCTCCAGCAGCGTAACAACTAACAAGTACATACTCATGCTATCTTGATTGAAGATACGCATACTGGCTTTTAAAAGCACTATGGACCTGTCACTATTAATCTGAATCGGTGTTGTGTTTGAATGAATTAAATGAACTTACTATAATTTCATAATACAAAATCCTTTTCTCTGTTAGTTTAGTCTTAATGATCCCCCCCTGTGGCATCCCATGATGCAGCACATTGTGCGGTCGCATTGTGCCACAGTTTCACTCCTGCTTTACTAAAACATATAACCTTAAGGGGACTAACTTTAATAACTTGAATGAATCCTTTTACAACAACACTGTCTGTGTCTTTATCCTCCCATTCTTTTTTAAGGTCCATCAAAGCTTTGATCTCACTGTTATCCTTCCATCCTAGTTTCCGCTGTTCATATTTGACCTGCCTGTACAAAGAAGTGTCTTTGCCAACTCCACTACGATTTCCAGCTATTAAAGACCTTGGGTCTGCATTGTTCACTGCCTCAATGTAAGCATTATGTGCAAATCGGTTCTTCATTTTTCTACCCAAGTTTGCACGCTCTGTGCTTCTAATATATCTACCTCTCAATTTGTCCTTTGTGTGATGTATGTTGCCAGTGTAAGCTATATGAAATATGCCGTCTTCGAATGAATAGAGATGTATTTTAAAGGTCATCTCACATGAAGTATGCCGACAGGCGCCAATGATTGTCAGACATGGCTTGTTTGATTTTCTAACGACAGCGGTAGAAAAGTAGTGATTAACAAAACGGATTATACAGTATGGATTCGATTCCTTGACTTTGCTGGCAAACAGCTCTTGCCATTCATACATCTTAAAATATTTATTTCCTTTGACTCTTAAGGAGTTTACAGTGTCCCATTCTGAAGACTTCAAAGTAAAGGTAGTAGGTTCAATGGCACTGTGTTTGAAGGGTCCTAATGTAGCACTAGATAGTCCCATGACACTCTGAACAGTACCATCATCTAGACTCAGAGTCTGTACAGACTGATGTACAGTGCTATACGAGTGATCTATTTCTACAGCATCTAGACTCAGAGTCTGTACAGTGCTATACGAGTGATCTATTTCTACAGCATCTAGACTCAGAGTCTGTACAGACTGATTCTGTACAGTGCTATACGAGTGATCTATTTCTACAGCATCTAGACTCAGAGTCTGTACAGAATGATTATGTACAGTGCTCTCATGAAATGCGTGGTGCACAACAACTGGCTTTATAGGCACATGAACACTGCTGGTTTGATTTAAATGTGATTCATCTACACTAGTGCTGTCTTCCTGCACATGAACACTGCTATTCTTTTCAGGCTTTATAGGCTGCACATGAACACTGTTGGTTTGATTTAAATGTGATTCATCTACACTAGTGCTGTCTTCCTGCACATGAACACTGCTATTCTTTTCAGGCTTTATAGGCTGCACATGAACACTGCTGGTTTGATTTAAATGTGATTCATCTACACTAGTGCTGTCTTCCTGCACATGAACACTGCTATTCTTTTCAGGCTTTATAGGCTGCACATGAACACTGCTATTCTTTTCAGTATATAAAATCCCCTGTGTCAATGGCTCATGATTGCAAGTAGTGGATAAACACGCATAATTGAGTTTGTCAAAGTCTCGACTTTACACCTCTTTTACACCTCTCCCGCTTAGCGGAGACTGTGGGGTGGTAGAGGACATCTCCCCGGACGCGTGGGTATGTCCAGATAGTTGCCTCGCGGAGCCGTCTTTTGTCCAGTGTCCATTCTGGGTCCGGAAACGGTATTTTTTTTGCATTGACCCCAGTAGAAGGGCTCCAGCTGTGAATTTTACACCTCTCCCGCTTAGCGGAGACTGTGGGGTGGTAGAGGACATCTCCCCGGACGCGTGGGTATGTCCAGATAGTTGCCTCGCGGAGCCGTCTTTTGTCCAGTGTCCATTCTGGGTCCGGAAACGGTATTTTTTTTGCATTGACTCCAGTAGAAGCTCTGCTGCTGTGAATTTTACACCTCTCCCGCTTAGCGGAGACTGTGGGGTGGTAGAGGACATCTCCCCGGACGCGTGGGTATGTCCAGATAGTTGCCTCGCGGAGCCGTCTTTTGTCCAGTGTCCATTCTGGGTCCGGAAACGGTATTTTTTTTGCATTGACCCCAGTAGAAGGGCTCCAGCTGTGAATTTTACACCTCTCCCGCTTAGCGGAGACTGTGGGGTGGTAGAGGACATCTCCCCGGACGCGTGGGTATGTCCAGATAGTTGCCTCGCGGAGCCGTCTTTTGTCCAGTGTCCATTCTGGGTCCGGAAACGGTATTTCTTTTGCATTGACCCCAGTAGAAGGGCTCCAGCTGTGAATTTTACACCTCTCCCGCTTAGCGGAGACTGTGGGGTGGTAGAGGACATCTCCCCGGACGCGTGGGTATGTCCAGATAGTTGCCTCGCGGAGCCGTCTTTTGTCCAGTGTCCATTCTGGGTCCGGAAACGGTATTTTTTTTGCATTGACCCCAGTAGAAGGGCTCCAGCTGTGAATTTTACACCTCTCCCGCTTAGCGGAGACTGTGGGGTGGTAGAGGACATCTCCCCGGACGCGTGGGTATGTCCAGATAGTTGCCTCGCGGAGCCGTCTTTTGTCCAGTGTCCATTCTGGGTCCGGAAACGGTATTTTTTTTGCATTGACTCCAGTAGAAGCTCTGCTGCTGTGAATTTTACACCTCTCCCGCTTAGCGGAGACTGTGGGGTGGTAGAGGACATCTCCCCGGACGCGTGGGTATGTCCAGATAGTTGCCTCGCGGAGCCGTCTTTTGTCCAGTGTCCATTCTGGGTCCGGAAACGGTATTTTTTTTGCATTGACCCCAGTAGAAGGGCTCCAGCTGTGAATTTTACACCTCTCCCGCTTAGCGGAGACTGTGGAGTGGTAGAGGACATCTCCCCGGACGCGTGGGTATGTCCAGATAGTTGCCTCGCGGAGCCGTCTTTTGTCCAGTGTCCATTCTGGGTCCGGAAACGGTATTTTTTTTGCATTGACCCCAGTAGAAGGGCTCCAGCTGTGAATTTTACACCTCTCCCGCTTAGCGGAGACTGTGGGGTGGTAGAGGACATCTCCCCGGACGCGTGGGTATGTCCAGATAGTTGCCTCGCGGAGCCGTCTTTTGTCCAGTGTCCATTCTGGGTCCGGAAACGGTACATTTTTTTGCATTGACCCCAGTAGAAGCTCTGCTGCTGTGAATTTTACACCTCTCCCGCTTAGCGGAGACTGTGGGGTGGTAGAGGACATCTTCCCGAACGCGTGGGTGTGTCCAGATAGTTGCCTCGCGGAGCCGTCTTTTGTCCAGTGTCCACTTTATAAAGTCCATGCACTCCAGTGAATAGCATTTATCCATTTAGATAACTTTTTTATGTTATTTAATTACTTATTTTTACACAGAAACATAATGTGTGTCTTTACAATAACTGTAATGTAATAATAATACTAATAATGTAATGTAATAATTATTTAATTAACGAATTAAATAACCTTATCTTATTCTGAAGGCAACCGGATGTCTTAAATTAGCTAGCTCTCAGACAGGAAGTACTAAATTAGCTCATAAGACGGAGCCCCATCTTCAGCCTGCTGCCTCACTTCCTGGACCTTTTACTACTATAGGCTGCTTTCCCCCCACAGCGCCCCCTATGTACAATTTTCTGTACACTACATGTATGTGTTAAATAATAAACCATCGTTTACTTTAAACGAATACATTCCCTTATAGTTATCTCCATTCTCCACACCAGGTATGCTGTAAGAATACAATAAGAATACATGGACTGGAAATTCCCTTTCACACATTTATGAAGCACTATGAACTTTATTTACAGAAAACATATTTAAAAAAAATTATGCAGTAAGACAAGTAGTTACTTAAGTGTTACTTAATGTAAATTACAGTTGACTGAGTGTAAATGTCCTCTGGTCTCCTGTGTGCAGCTACCGTCTGTTTGACGAACAGAAGGACGTATTGATCCTGGTGTTTCTGGAGGACATTCCAGCCCACCAGTTGTCTCCCTACTATCACATGAAGAGGCTGGTGAAGAGACACACCTACCTGAGCTGGTCCCATGCTAGACAGCACCCTGGACTGTTCTGGCAGAACCTACGCAGAGCTCTGGAGGACACACCTCACACTGACCTGGGCTTGAATGAATCAGTGTCCAGATACTTGTAAATCTACGTGAGTGATGACACCAGAGGGACCTCATCTGACCTAATATAAAACTAATGACATCTGGTTTCTTTTCCCTTTTTACTGTTCTGTTCTTTGGCTATATAGAAGTGTCTCTAAATGTTTTGATGAATTGAACAAGGTGGACCCTCTTGTAAACAAGTGTAATGCTTTATTGGGTTGTCCACTCACAGTTAACAGTCTTTGTATTGAGTTGTACTTGTGCTTGAAATGCACTGTAATTCTGCATACTGTTAATACATGTTTCAATCAATCAATCAATCCACTGTCTTATAGCAGACCTTAAAACAGGTTGTATAAGTGTGCCACTGTGCCCTCTTGTGGTTCAGATGCGTACGTCAGCCACACTGAACAAAAAGCCTGACTAGAAGGCCTTATGTTATGTTGACACAGGGACGTGTTGATTACCTTCTCCTAATACTTGACTTATAAAGGTTTCAGCCTCATGTATTTCTAGGCTAATTGAACTGCTAAAATAAAACATCTACAAGCTCACAAAATGAAATGTTGTGACGCAATGTGCTGTTAGCCTGTACATCTATTTATTTTGTGTGTGGTTTCTTTTGTGTTTTTAATGCCCTACTAATAGCCAACTACAAGCCGTCACACAAACGTATCAAACTAGCAGATCGCAGATCCACAAGCTTGAATGGTTTTGACCTTGTAGATCTGATCATTCATCACAGATCATGTTTTACTCAAAATAGATGAACAATAATGGAACCTTTATTTCATTTATTTATTTGTCGTTTTGTCTCTCAGATTTCAGTCAACATGCCATGTGTGTGTGTGTGTGTGTGTGTGTGTGTGTGTGTGTGTGTGTGTTCCCTCAACAGTTAGTTACCATAGAAACGCTAAGCACTGCATGGTGGAGCTGTGACGAGGGGCCAGTGTCCAAAACACACAAGTCACACTAGCAAAAAAAACAAAACACATTTGATGGAAAGTATCAAAATCTTTGTTTATTCATAATGGTCACTCTTTATGGTCACCACCAACATCCGCCCACATATAGCTTAAGTAGGTCACAAGTGAAAGTGCACATGCAACAACAGCAAAACTCATTGATTATTATTAGGCAATTATTGTATAACAGCATCAGTTTAGCAGATCTACAAAATAGCAGATCTACAAGCTCATAGCGCGCCACTCTACGAGCTTGTAGGTCAGCTATTTTCACGGTGTTACATCACTTCAACGTGTACCAATGTCAATGTCAGTGTTGCAGTCACGGGTTGACAATAAGGTCTCAGACACACATGCCCATCAGGCAAGTAGTCAGAGTCAGGTCATGTTGTCTATTTGCCCAAATGTCATGCCCACTTGCATAATTATGAAGTAAATCGTCCATTATAAAATGACAGGTACAATTTGAAATGTATTTTTACTTTCTGGAGCTGTGCGATAAAACATGTCATACCTCAATTTGTATGCCAACTATACCTACATAGCTATGAATATTGACTATATGGGTTCACACTTGTTATTTGATATATTTTTAAGTGGCAACAGTGAAAACAGCACATTATCGGTAAACAGTGCTCTTATTCTACATTCCACAGAGCAGAAGACAGCACTCTGGCCACGTTCAGGTGTTTAGTCCGTTATCTTGTGTTGTGTGTTTATAGACAGTTTTGCGTCCACTCTCAAACGAGCACTTGCCCGGTCAGGCAACCTGAACACAATTAAACTCCACCTGCCCCAAAGTTTTATTTACCTGCCAGGGGCAGGTGGGCAACCTTTAGTGTCAACGCCTGTGCAGGCACTGATCAGTCTAACACACAACCTGTCTGCTACTGTTGACTGCTCTCAGCGATGGATGGCGGGCAGCGCCCTGGGCTTCTCGCCCTGCTGACCTATACAGCCAGAGAACCTTTGTGAGATGGGCGAGTGTTTCACCGCGGGCGGGACCCCACATGACTCTCCACCTCTGTATGTGTCTCTGTCTCGTGTGGGCCTTCTGTCCGGGCCTCCATGGGGGAAGGGAGTGCTTTGGATAGGGGTTAGAGGGGGAGCACCGCCAGGGGTGGCGAGTAATCACAATCAGCGTTATTGTCACATCACAGTTTTACAAGTAAAGAAAAGTGTTTGAAAGTCATTTTTGTGCATAGTTCCCATCGTGTCATTTTTTCCCCCAAGAAAACAAAGAAAGGAAATTAGAGAGGGGGTGGGGGGTAAGGACGGAGATCTCTAGGCAGGAAAGAAGAAAGTTTGAGAGCTTTTACCACAAAAAGTACAAAAAGATATTTACAAGCTTGTTTGACAAACGGCACAGCTGTAGAGGTCTCTCTTAGCTTATTTACAGTCTGTACAGCCGTATAGGCAGGTGTCCTAGCTCTGGCGTCCGTAGAGGCACTCGAGAGGGTCAGATGAAGTGCCGTGGTGGTGACCACCACCACCACCAATCGAGTCCTTCCTCTCTCCCTGTTGCAAATGGCCGACACGTTCCTCCTTCTCTCTGTGGCGAACGTCCAGGGTCACCGACTTGTTCCCTCCATGCCGTAGGAACCGCAGCCTCTGATGCAGGAGGGTGTCCATCTGGCATGCACCGATGATGTCAGGACGAGCGGCGTCCTGGGCGGGGAACGTAGGAGAGGCCAGGTGGCAGATGGAGAGGAGGTAGTCGTCTGGAGACGCAGGGGGCTGTGCGTGGTCCACGGCGTGCGCGTCCCTCAACGTCTCCTCTGCTCCTTCTCGGATTGTGGGAAGCTGGAGTCTTCTCTTTGACAGCAGTCTGGAGCGAGTCCGCATGGCTGTGTGGGCGAGAGAGAAGAACCAAAAGTCATGTTTGACACCTTTTGCTCTAGTGGGCAACTACTCAAAATGACAGCGCAAAATGACAGCGCCAACCCTTCAAGTTGATCTGGCATATTTTAAAATCCACAAACAGTTAATATTGTTACAGACAGTAGTACATCATATCCGACTGGAAATGAGGACACATTTTCGTCATCACCTTGCTGGCTTGCTGGCCTCCACTCACCCAGGAGGACCAAAGACACTCAATTAATTAATAATCAGAAATGACACGTCATTCTAACTTTGACACTATGTTCAACAGACCTGTCTGTTAAACTGTCTAACCTCTGTTTACCCTCTTGTAGCTTTATGGTGTCGTCCACTCACAGTTAACAGTCTTTGTATTGAGTTGTGCTTGAAATGTACTGTAATTCTGCAAACTGTTAATACATATTTCAATCAATCAATCAATCTAAAACAGTACAGTACATGATAAAATCATTAATGCCGTGGGTCCATGTAACCCAAGGTTAACCCCAATCATCATCTTAATTCATCCTCCATGTTTACTTTGGAGGAGCAGTGTGCAAATACCGTAGACTAAAATACAAACAAACTGAAGCACCATTAAGCTGCAAGGCAACAGAAATAGCCAGGGTATTTTAATGTGTTCCCATGCACACACTGAAGCAAATATGACTGAAGCCTATATTTTCTTATGCAACCCATATTGTTACAGCCCTGCATGAGTGCAGCCCACAATGTCTCCCAGAATGTCTCGCAGACTCCACCTCCGTGCCAAAAATAGTCTGAGCCAAAACCAAAAAAATCCAACCTCGATCCCTCTCCCAGTTTCTTCAAGGTGTTGCCGTGGCTAAATATAGCTAACCAGTAACCACCACACCTTTATCCCCTTTATAGAACTGGAGCCATGGGCCTGGGCCATGCAGTGCTCTGAGACTGAGGCAAAGTCTGAAATAAGCAGCTTTTTAGAATGTCACATCTTGCACTTTCAACATGAATGATTATAGGCTTTTCTGCACGGCTTGCATTCACACTCACCTGCTTCCTATGTTGGTCTTTGTCCAAGACAAAGTGGCTCTCCTTCTCTTCTCTTTCTTGTTCCTTTAATTTCCCAAACGCAGCGGATGGTGCCAGTCTCTGTGTGCAGGGTTGTGTATTGTCTCTTCAGCATGCATGGGGTGATGCCTGTCCCCAGAATCCAACCTGTCTTTCTCTGTCCACAGACAGGAGGAGAATGCAGATGTATCTGCTCGTCATATACCTCCTATGTGTATGTGTGTCTCTCTCTCTCTCTCTCTCTCTCTCTCTCTCTCTCTCTCTCTCTCTCTCTCTCTCTCTCTCTCCTCCCTCCCGCTAGCTCTAGCTCGGTCTCAGTTTGCCCTCCTTCCCTGCTTCTAAAAATAGACGTACCATCCATTTCCTTGCCCTGAGCACCGTCATTGGCCAACCGTATTGATGGAGGGGAAGAGAGAGACAGAGATAGAGAGAGAGGGGGGGGGGGCATTGAGTAGGATGAAATAAATATAGTTAATGGTGAGACGTTGATATTGAGGGAGGGGGTGAGTTAATATAGTCACAAGCAATCTTGAAAAATATGCCATTTGCCATTTAGTATGTTGTTGTCTCACCAGACTAAAGCTCTGTATAGGCCTACATACTGTAAATTAAGGCATGTGCAACGTATATCTCATGATCCATTCATTAACCGCTGCTGGTGGTGTTGGCTAGCCTAGTGTTTACTCTCTTAAGAACCTATCCCATATAGCCCCATATCTAATGCACTCATTAGCACTGTAAACATCCCTTAGTCACCTCTATATATTTAACAATAATTAATCCTCAAACATGTCTACAAGAGCATTAATACCATGCTTATGTTATGGGCCAAGCTATGTTTACTGTAGCCGGCTGCATTCATTGTGCACAAAATGTGACTCTTTTTGATACATAACTATAACTATAACTGTTCAGGAGAGGAGAAAAACGATAGAGCATGTCTGAAATAAATGTCAGAGCTGAAATCGACATGTAAATATGAAATAAAGGCTTAAACATGTAGCTATATAGGTGTAATGTTAGAGCCCACAGAAGTGAACCTTTCAAGCCTGTTTTCTCAACTCACTGTTTTCTGCAAGACATGCCATATCTCCAAAACTGGTGGGTCAAACAACTGAACAACCAATATGTCAATTTGAACCTACATGAAAAAAACTTCAATGACTTAGCCTTGGTTGGTCGACCCACTGGGATTCCCTGGTGTGTGTGGTGTAGCTATAGAGATACAGATACAAATAATGGCAACAAAAGATAGAAGAAAAATAAACAGACTTCTGTGCTGATTGCTTAGCTTCGTCTTATCACGTTCAATGAATGAACGCACGCGCACACACACACACACACACACACACACACACACACCCATGAGACCCATGACTCATGCGTGCAGACAACCATGACATGCTATATGCTAGCCAGTGTTCAAAGGTCACTTTATTTCTAGATCACGGCTATAATAAGATCCATTCACTAATAGAGTACACACACAAAAGTGTCAAAGTGCCTCAGTGTGATTGATTATACTGCTGCAAATAATGTTTACCTACACTCACATTAGCACGGGCGCGCACCGCACACACACACACAGTGACACGCCCACGGTGACGTGCCCACAGGAAGTCCCATTCAAAAGAAAACACTGTCATGGTCATTATCAGTGGGGGAAGAAAGTACTCGTATTCGTATATGTAAAAATTTAATTTTGAGTAAAAAGGTACAAAGGTATATAGGCCTATTGGCCTCAAAACATACTTTAAGTTAAAGTATTCAAATTTGTCCAAATTCTATTACAGTGATTCTCAAACTGTTTAATTTTAAGGACCCCCCCACTTTGTATAATGCATTAGGCCACAGACCCTTGCCATTTTTTAATGAATCTCTGGCAACCCAATCCATACACTGTAAAATCCATTTAACTCTGGGACAATCAATCATTTAGCTGGGTGTTGTGATATACAACAGTTGTGTACCAATTCTCAGTACACAACTGTTGTAACTGGGGACCCCTTTATTTTTGCATGATGGAATGATCAGACGTTACGGCTATCCAGCCTTCATCAGTGTCTCACTAAAAACGCAGTCTTGGTGTGTGCGCCCCATTACCTTTATTTTTTTTACAAAGCCAAGGTGAATGCATGGGTCCAAACTCACTTACTTTCAACTACTGAGCCCAGTTCAATTTGTACCATAGCCTTTTTCTTCTCATTGTCCTTTCAATCCAACACAGAATACATTGTTGTGAAATCTTTTAAAACATTCAGTAGCATTTTTATTATTTAAAGGTTTGGCCCCAAACTTTCTTGTTATATTATGTTCATGGCATATGCATACTGTACATGAAATGTATCGTGAGCCATACTGTTATGATGACATAATGAACAAATAACATATCATGATGACAGTATATGGACAAATGATTACATGTGATCATATATGACAACATATGAACCTATGAGCATGACAACATATTAACATATGACATATTATGAACATATGATAACTGTCCCAATCACGTTTGTTTGCTCCCAATCCAATTCCGGCCATTTGATTTTGAGTATCTGCCGATACCAACTACCAAAATCACAGACAATATGCAGTCTAATATAATGCTATGCATATCATAATGGGATGTCCCGATCATATGAACATATAGCATATGAAATATGACAACATATGAACATAATGATAACATGTGAACATAATGATAACATGTGAACTTATGCATAAAAGACAACATTATGCATAACATATGAAAATATATGAACATATGATACACATATGGACATATATATCATATGAATGGGACAACATATGTATGAAACATATAACATATGATACAAACATGTCAACATATATATGTCAACATAGGAACATATGACATATAAACATACAGTATGACAACATATGAACATATGACATGCAGATGACACAACATATGAACATATAACATGACAATATATGAACATACTGTATCAACATATATGAACATATAACAAAGAACACACGACAACACAGTTTGCGCACAAAATGAAGAACTGTCCAGTGTTATGTCAAGTCAACCTAACAATTATGTGCTTCACACTGTTGGTTTATTATTAATGAGATAAATGTTGCATGGGTTTGCTGATGGCTAGGGCCAAGGTGGTCAAGTTGGAAGAGAGAGAGAGAGAGAGAGAGAGAGAGAGAGAGAGTGAGAGTGTGTGTGCGCGTGTGTGCCTGTGTGTGCCTGTGTGTGTGTGTGTGTGTGTGTGTGTGTGTGTGTGTGTGTGTGTGTGTGTGTGTGTGTGCGTGCGTGTGTGTAGTTGAGATTAAGCTTGTGTGTGTGTAGTTGAGATTAAGCTCATGATTCTGACAGCAGAACAGTCTAAAACAAGTCAACATCATTCAAAAAGGGAACATATGGGGGTATGGCAACACCATATTTGCATTAATGCCTCCAAAACAGTCAGTTTGCAGTTCATACAGAGTACCCGGATTCAGAAGATTGACCACGAACAAGGATACAATTATTAAATAATATCCAGCTGGTCTCATCTGTTAGTTGGCAGAGCCCTGAGAGCAGTTCATATTCGTTTAGTGAAGTGGTTTTCAACCTTTTTCATTTAAAGCACCATTATTTATTTGGCATTTGAGACAGCCATTTGATGAGATTAGCCTCTCAGACCCCAAACAATAATAATATTTTGGCATTGTTGGATAAGATTCTGTTCACAATGCCATACTGTATTGATGTGGTACCATTAGGAGAGACAGCAGGCAAACGATCAAAAATAACAATTATTTGACATTCTCTAAATTAAATTCTTGTAAATAAAGTAATGCAGCAACAAAAGTGAAACCAAATGGACCCATAAGGGTCATGTTACACTCTCAAGAGTGTTTATTCTCCAAGAACTATTTAAAATCACAGACATGACATCCCCTTCATCATATCATCTAGCTTGGTTTCTCCCATATCCTATTTTTTATTATTATAATATTTAAACTATTTGTTAAATTATATAGCAATCTCCAAGTCGAATCATGCAAACAAAGAGAAAAAAAACTTGACTAATCGACTAAGAGATTGGTAGTCGACTAAGAATCTCTCGATCGATTATCTCCTCAATTATTTGATGCATCAAAAGTAGAATAACCACTAAGAAGATCGATAATGTGTGCTGGTTTTTATGTTGGCCGTTGCATGCCTTCCACTTATTTTCAACACTCTAAACACAAGGACACTGTTCTGGTCCAACAAACAAAGTCTTTAGCCTAGAACTGGAGGGCTATACTTGGGGTCATGGGATCAGTAAAAGAAAAACGTCTGGGTTTCCGAGGCTATGGGATCAGTGACATCATACAGATGTACTTCCGGCTTGCAGAGTACAACTTTGGGGGGGGGGGGGGGGGGGGGGGGGGACTTTTGTATTACTTCTTAGACACAACAACTCTAAGGTATATTAATGACATAGTTCAATGTTGAAAATGAGTGGTGTTCCCCTTTCCAGGTTCCCACATTACATGTTTTCGTCAAGATGATGTGAATGTGTGCACAAGTATAGTTTCAATAAAGATCATTATCATCACAGTTCCAAGACATTTCACCATCAACTCATACATGATTCATTTTCTATTGAGACATTGAGCTTAGGCTGCTGCTGTTCGAAGCGTTTCATTTTTAAATACAGTAAGAGCACAAACAAAGCCCCAACGACATCAACAGCTATCTCTCCCCCTGTTAGGTCATAGTTCATTCAATTCAATCAGTTCAATTAAATAGAAAGTAAAGATTTCAGACAACTTAAAATTTGCAAAATACCACAGGCAATTGAACTTTAATAAATATTAAAACATTAACTTCTGTTTCATATGTACAGATATCGTACAGAGACGTATGTGCTTTCGCAGCAGCTGCAAGGCAGAAATGTACCAGTATTAACATGTTCGGAAACATAACAAAATAAACTGGCCCTCGAAGCTTCTATTGTGATGATAGATTTGTGGATATGAATAAGCTTATTTTCTTCTTCTTTCATCTTCCTATTGAGAAATATACACAACTGAAAGCACAATATGACTCAATGTCTTTAAGCACCACAGCAACTAAATTACCACACTGTACTGACCATTTAGTAACAAAAAATATATATATGGAAAATATCAATATATCAATATATTTCTTTAATTTACACGTTTTTGACAACTCTTGAACTGAGATATTAACATATATCTTCATATATGTTATTTGTTATGGTCATATTATGTATTTTCCTGTGTGTTGCCCTGTGCGCACGCACGCACACACGCTGCACAGCGTTTCCTGTCAAAATCCAGGAAACACTGTTTGGTCTCAATAGTCTTCCAGAGCTCTCGTTAGCCGCCTGAGAGATGGCAAGATGTCAACATACTGTACATACTGCACGACGTACGTATGTTGTTGTTTCCGACAGCGTAACAGTCTAAGACAAGTCATTAAAGAAAGGGAACATATGGGGGTATGGCAACACCATATTTGCATTAATGCCTCCAAAACAGTCAGTTTGCAGTTCACACAGAGTACCCGGATTCAGAAGATTGACCACGAACAAGGATACAATAATTAAATAATATCCAGCTGGTCTCATCTGTTAGTTGGCAGAGCCCTGAGAGCAGTTCATATTAGTTTTAGTGAAGTGGTTTTCAACCTTTTTCATTTAAAGCACCATTATTTATTTGGCATTTGAGACAGCCATTTGATGAGATTAGCCTCTCAGAACAAAACAAAACAAAAATTATATTTTGTTATTGTTGGATAAGATTCTGTTCACAATTCCATACTGTATTGACGTGGTACCATTAGGACAACATGGTTATTTTACATTCTCTAAATTCTTGTAATTAAGTAATGCAGATGTGTAACAAAAACAACTGTTGAGAATGTAAAGTTTAAACCAAATGGACCCATAAGGGTCATGTTACACTCTCAAGAGTTACAGATTCACAAGGGTCCCTTTGGTTACCAACTCTGCATTTAGCTGGGTTGGGGACCACTTGAAACTCCCTCAAAGAACACTGGTTGAAAACCACTGGTTTAGTGGGTTACATTTATTCCTGCAGTCCTGGGTGGCAATGCCATTTTATTTTACATTTTGAGTCTAGCTTTTGTTGATTCATAAGTGCTGGCAGGGATGTCTGCATTGCAGACACATATGGTCTATTGTGGTACTCTATATGTGCCAGATCTTCAAACAAATACATAGTGGGATATTTGTCTGGATCCAAATGTAAAGTGATTGACAAATTGTATGAGTGGTTTTCATCACATCTGTTTATGTACTATTGTGGTTGCACAGACAAGACGGTTTGCTTCAAATCGGCAACTGTTTTACAGTCTATATAATCTAAAAGGATTTTCTTTATTCAAAACAAATGTGCAAACATCTGGCCATGATTTTCGTTTCTCTCAAAGGGTCCAGTGTGCCATAGCTACTGATGCGAGAGTCTGGATGTCATAAAGACAGTCAGTATTTAGTGTTTCTGCAAATAAGGGCACGTCGACGGGATGCTTGACAGGAGCTCAGAAGGGCTTTAAAAACAACCAGTCTTATTAAGAAGACGTCATCTCTATAAGAGAAATGAGAAGGGGCTTTGCATCTATATTCCTCACGCTGGCCGTGCTCGCTTCATCCTGAGCAGAAAGTTCCGCTTCTCCTCCAGAAGCTCCTGGATGCGCTTGTTCCTCGTTCTCTCTCGGAGGTTGATCCGACGCCTCGCGATCAGGTTGCTCTGAGAGAGGTCGTTGTCTACGCCCACGACTCTGCTGCTGCCGTACGGGATGAGGTCGACAGAGTTGTTCTCACTGACCTCCTCCTCCACTACTCCGCCCCAGTGGGGGCGGGGCCCGACCGTGGCCGTCGCCGTGGTCGTGTAAATGAGTCGTTCCGCGGTGGTCTGGGGAGGAGGAGGGACGGTGATTAGGTCCGAGGTCGTGACGCTCACCGGGATGTACTCGGGCAGGTCCGACCAATAAGGTGAGCACAGGCCTGTGACGTCATCGCCGGTGACGGTAGGAATCAGCAGCGCGAGGTCGTCGTCCATCACCACCGTTCCGCTAGTCATCATCACCGCGGGATCGCCGTACGGCATCGTACTGTGATCGCCACTGAGAACGCTCTCGCCTCTGATAATGAGGGTGGCATCGCCGCTGCTGCTTAAAGCGACATCGCTGCTAGACACTGTGGCGTCCTCAAAGTAAATGGTTCCGTCGGGCGACGTTATGACGTCGTGAAACGTAAACGTACTGGGCGTTGAGGTTCCCTCGTCTGTGCGGAGATAGAGCCACTGTGGAGTTTCGCTTGTAGTTTCTCTATCATTGCTGATTGACGGTGGGACAGGCATGCTTGGAGCTGTGGCAAGGGAACTAGTGCTGGGGGACGGTGTGAAAGAGGGATACTCCCATAAGGGTTCTGGGCTTGTTAAGTGAGTGTGGGCTGTGTCGTCGGAGGAGGGACTTGTCATTGGTGGGCTGGTCTTTTTCTGACTGATATTTTTATTTTTATTGGATTTTGGTGGCATGACCTTTTTAGCCTCTAGAATAGCTTGCATTATTGTTTTCTTTTTGGGGACAGACCTTTCTGGAATATCTTTTTGGGGTATAGACTTTTTTGGAAAATCCTTTTTGGGCACAGTCTTTGCTGGAATATTCTTTTTGGGCACAGTTTTTGCTGGAATATTCACTTTGGGTTTAGACTTGGCTGGAATATTCTTTTTGGGATTAGATTTGGCTGGAATATTCTTTTTTGGCACAGATTTAGCTGGAATATTCTTTTTGGGATTAGATTTAGCTGGGATATTCTTTTTGGGCACATATTTAGCTGGAATATTCTTTTTGGGATTAGATTTAGCTGGGATATTCTTTTTGGGCACATAATTAGCTGGAATATTCTTTTTGGGATTAGACTTGGCTGGAATATTCTTTTTAGGGATAGTCTTTTTGGGGGCAGATTTTGCGGAAGTATTCTTTTCGGGAGTGGTCTTAGATGGAATAACTTTTTTGTTGGTGTTTTTTGCTTCAATAGCGGTTTTGGTAGTATTTTTTGTTGGGGTGTTCTTTTTCAATTGCGTCTTCGGTGGAATCACTTTTTTGGTCTTATTCTTTGGTGGAACATTCTTTTTGGGATTGGACTTAGCCGGAGTTGTCTTTTTTGGGCTGATTTTGGGACCTAGCGGTGTTGGAGTATCTGTAGTGTATGGTGGGTTTAGGTGTGCGGTATCATCGGTGGTGTCCGGAGGGGGCAGAGGCAGGGGGTAAGCAGTAGTGCTGGGACTAGTGGTGGTAACTGGGAAGGTTGCCATAGGGGTAGTAGGAACGCTGGAAGGGACTTCAGGGGTGGTAGGAGGAAGAGTAGTAGGGGAGGTAAACGGGTGGGTGAAGACGGTGGATGTGGTGGTGATGGCCGGGGATTGAGCCATTATCCACTGGGTGGCACTGGTCTGTTCAGGGGAGGAGGTGGACGGATGAGTGGGGACGACGGGGTCTGCGACGGTGGTGACAGGGTCTGGGATGAGGGTGGTGACAGGGTGGTCTGTGATGGTGGTGACAGGGTCTGGGATGAGGGTGTTGAGAGGATCTGAGATGAGGGTGGTGACAGGGTGGTCTGTGATGGTGGTGACAGGGTCTGTGATGAGGGTGACAGGGTGGTCTGTGATGGTGGTGACAGGGTCTGGGATGAGGGAGGTGACAGGGTCTGCGACGGTGGTGACAGGGTCAGTGATGGTGGTGGTGAAAGGGTCAGTGATGAGGGTGACAGGGTGGTCTGTGAAGATGGTGGTGACAGGGTCTGTGATGAGGGTGACAGGGTGGTCTGTGAAGATGGTGGTGTCAGGGTCTGGGATGACAGTGGTGACAGGGTGGTCTGTGAAGATGGTGGTGTCAGGGTCTGGGATGACAGTGGTGACAGGGTGGTCTGTGAAGATGGTGGTGTCAGGGTCTGGGATGACAGTGGTGACAGGGTGGTCTGTGAATATGGTGGTGTCAGGCTCTGGGATGACAGTGGTGACAGGATCTGGGATGACAGTGGTGACAGGATCTGGGATGACAGTGGTGACAGGGTCTGTGGTGGTGGTGGTGACGTTGCTGCAGGATTTGCAGCACATGCGCTGGTAGCCCGGTAGGGGGCAGTAGCGCTTCAGCACCTCCATGCTACAGAACACTGAGCGGTCTCCATGACAGCGCTGGCCTGTGGGGGGAGGGGGGAGAGAACAGAGAGCTGAGACATGGGCACAGCGGGAGGGAGGGCTCGTGTGTGTGTGTGTGTGTGTGTGTGTGTGCGTGTGTGGTTTACTAGTTTGCCAGCAGTGGTTGAAAAGGTTTTTTTTTCTGCATCGTGACGCATTGTTGTAAGCTTGTAGATCGGCTATTTTCAAATGGATGTATATAGGGCTGAAGTGGTAAATGTATGTTTTGTAATGATAAAGATCTACAAAGTAACTACTACCTAGCAACTAAAGTTTTCAAATAATTGTAGTGGAGTAAAAGTGCAATATTTGCCTCTGAGGTGGTAAATGCTACAGTAAACTAAAAGTACCACCACTGTTTGGGGATACAATTTCAAGATTTCGTGTTCAAGAAGAAATTTTTAGAACGAGCCGTTTTCTGTCTGCATGTGCACGTGTCCGTGCGTGAATCTGTGTGTATCCACACTGTGTACAGTCATTGTAGTACATGTGGTAAAGCCACACCATTAGGCAGACAATGCAGAAAGGAAGAGTAGAAAAACCCAAATGCATCTGCAGCAGTCATTAGGTTAGTTCAGAGCAACAGAAATCAATAGAGGAGGAGGAGGATAGAGGCCAGGCTTCTGTTGTGGAGACATGCGTTTCTGAAGCTGAATGTTGTTTTGATTTGAACTACTGTAAGATAGGGCATTCACTTCTAGTCATTTTTACTAGTTGACTAGTTGCCTAGTTTACTAGTCGACTAGTCGTTGTTTAACTACCTATTATGTAAAATATATATATATATATTTGTACATTTAAAAACTGTGAACATTGGTGACTATAACTATAATCTACCTGATCTTGAGGCCTAAAAAAATAAATAAAAGGTTGACAAGTGGATTTACTAGTTGACAAGTAAACTAGTCGACTAGTTGCTTAATGCCCTACTGTAAGACTTTTTCTCGTGTTGCTTGATTTGTACCCGTCCGTAACCATGGCAGTACAATAAGCTCCCTGTCAAATCGGACACAGAATCCAGTGAAAATTCCCAAGGGAAACGTAACACTTTTTAAAACATTTTTATTGATACAACCTTTGCTGTTTGAGAATGACAGGAACTGAAACAATGAGATGTACACCCCGCCCCCGCCCTCAATATATAGATATATTCTTTTTCTTAAGAAAAATAATTCAACTGTATCGAAAGGTACAAGTTCACAGTCACTTTGGTAAAACACTTCATTACTTGGAAATCAATCAGTCAATCAGTTTATCAATTTTGAGGAATCAAATGAAAGAAGGTATACATAAATGATAATATATAGTTTTGCTGCTTCAAATTAAAACACGGGATTTCCATGATGATGATGTAAAAACTCGGAATGGCACGTTAAGTGTCATATGAAACATTTACAAAACATTAATAAAAGTTTTCCCTGATAAATCAAAGTGCATATAGACGCAGTGCACGTAGTCCATCTGAATGTCCCCCCTCCCCCCCCTCCCATTATAACGTCGGCCGCCAGCCCCACCACCACCACGCAGCAGGCTAGTGAAGCCACGAAAACAGTTACCCAAAGTATATAGAATATTATAGATTCTTTCTTTTTTTTTTGTCATAAGTAAGAAGATAACAGTCATGAACGTTATTAAATACAGTCAACACCAATGGTATATATACAGTATCGCACTGCTATGGTAACGGTCCACCTTTTCCCGCGAGGAAAAACCTTTTTGATAGCGATCGCTACATCGTCGTCACA
The DNA here is from genome assembly GCF_963924005.1 of Protomyctophum bolini. NCBI lineage: Eukaryota > Metazoa > Chordata > Actinopteri > Myctophiformes > Myctophidae > Protomyctophum > Protomyctophum bolini. The sequence continues at coordinate 34,941,224 of NC_137871.1, forward strand.
ACAGAAATATGTGATCACAATAACAATGACAAGTCTGAAGTGTTTCGTTTTTTTTTCTTTTTCGTTTTTTTTCCCGTTTTTCTAGATGCCACATGTCTCGATACCCTAGAACCTTTTTGTAAACCCTTTCCTCAGCAGTCGGAAATAATGTCACCGACGAGTCACCAGCTTGGTATTAGGTTTTGATGATGGTTGGTTGGCGTGTGAGTTTTTTGAAGCTGCCTCTATTCCACGTGAAAACCTATTCGATGAGTAATAAAGCAGAGAAATGCCGTTACATTCAAATCTAAGATAAGGCATTGTTCATGTGGTTAATGTTCGTCACAAAAGGAAAAAGGAAAAAAAAAAAAGTCGATCGGACGGACGCTTCAAATCAAGGTTTATGAGGTATTTCTGTATCTGATCGCTATGACTAGAAGCCTGAATGAATGAGCACACACACACACACACACACACACACACACAGACACGCACATACACATGCAATTGCACGGACGCACGCACACGCACACACACACACACGCACATGCACACACTCAAATGCGCACACAGTACAGTACTTCAGTCTTTCACTTACCTCCCTTCCTCCCTCGTTCCTTCTCTCTTTCACTCGCCTCAAATCAAACACATGACACACATCTGTACTCACACTCACACACATGCACACGCAGTCACGCACGCACGCAGGCACGCACAGAAGCACACACGCACGCACACACACTCACACACAATCGACAGGATGCAAAAATGTGCATGACAAAAAGGTGATTGAAAATACGGTAAACCACTGATCCATCTGAGAGAATGGAGAGGCAACTAACTGATCAAATCCTGCATAATAGAACGTCTTCCCCGCCTTCCCCCCAAAACACTTTACCCTTATTAAATATTTTTCATCTGTATTCATGTAAAATCAATAAAAAAATACACATAACAGTCAAGGATCTAAGCGATCAATAGCAGTCCAAAGGTTTTTAGGCAAATAAGCTACAGCTTATTCATGGTAAAACATTGTTATTAATATTATTGTTTACTCATATATATAGATTTAGATTTATAGGTATATATAAATACAAATATATTCATAGGTGTATTTGTTTAAAGTCTGCAAGCACAAATAAGCTGCATTTTATTGAACTTTAGTAGTAACAGTCAAAGAGAAGATGGTTCGATGGTGGTGAGATGGGAAGCAACCTCAGGTGGTCTTACTACCCTGTGTTTTTTTTCCTTCGTCTTCCATTTAACCCTCACTAGGAGATTGTTCACCTCACAGCCCCCCCCCCCCTCTCCCCTCCCCGCCCCCCCCCGCCCCCGCCTCCCGCCCCTCCCACCCCACAAAAAGAAAAGAAAAGGTTTTCTTATGTCACTTCCTGTATACCTGTGCAGAGTTCCTTCCTGTCAAACTTGAAGCCTCCTTTTTGTACGTCCGGTGTGTGGTCGGTGTTGCTTGTGTTGCCCAAACAGAACCGAACTGCGAGCCCAAAGAGCGCGCGCCGTGCATGGTCGCTGCGAATGCGACGCGGCGCGACGCGTCCTTGCGGGCTCGCAGAGCGGGTTTCTGTTGGGCAAAAAGGACAACACCCTCACACACAACGGAGTATAAAGTAGTCTCGAGAGTGAAACGCAGGATGAGATCTGAACCACTGTTCTCATTCCAGAACGGAACCAGGATGAGGGATGAGCATTGTTTTTCTTTTCTTCTTCTTTTTTTTAGCAAAGATGTCCTCATTGTGACGAGATCACATTCACAATAAAGCTTTCATAATATATTTCTTTGACTTTTTTTTTTTTTCTCATTTTAAATATATAGATATTTATATACCTTTTCTGTTTGTCACCTGTCGCTCCCTACAATGACAGCGCACCAGAGAAGGAGGAGGGGGAGGAAAAAAAAGCACGTCTGCATCTCAGGAGCGGTATAACCCATGACAACACGCAGCTAGCTCGCGCGGCGAAACGCGGGCCGCCCGAAGCCGCTATCCGCTCGCCCATGGCGGCCCCCACGACGACGCCTCTCCGTCCGTGCTCAAAATCTGCTCGCTTCCGTTTTCCCCCGTTTTTCCACATCAAAGTTTGTATGTTAAATCTTTTTGAGTTTTCGACTGGCCAGCGGTTACAACACAATGCTCCACAAAGGAAAGAGAGAGAGAGATAGAGAGAGAGACAGAGAGACAGAGCAAGATAGAAGAACCAACCAGCGCACACACAGGGGGGGAAAGCCAGAGACACCCCCCAGTTAGAGCCGCCTCAGACACAGAGAGAGAGAGAGAGAGAGACACCCCCCCAGTTAGAGCCGCCTCAGACAGAGAGAGAGAGAGAGAGAGAGAGAGACACCCCCCCCCCCACCTCCAACACACCCCGAAAAGATATTAAAAGCGAAAGCTTTTTTTTTGCCGCTCGCACGGGCGCGGGCACAGGAAAAGAGAAGAGAGGTGTCAGGGGGCCAGCCGGGGCCGGCCCTGCAGAGACAGCAGCACAGAGACGGGCAGGGACCAGCGCAGCACAGACGGGCCGCTGTGGAGGCCGGGCCCAGAGGAGCTATAGAGGGAGGTTTTACGTGACGAGATCTTCTGGATGGGGAAGTTGGGGTTGGGACGCGACAGCCACTGGATCAGGATGTTACCGTTCTTGTTCAGGTCCGACGAGCCCTCTGCGGAGAGAGAGAGAGAGAGAGAGAGAGAGAGAGAGAGATGGGGAAAAAAGAGGAATATTTAACACTTTTTATTGCCGGGGAATTCTTCAAAATAAAGGCGCTAGAGTGCCAGCAGATTTCTTTTTTACTCCCCTCCATTCGGTTCCTCCCCAAAACCGGGAGGCATAATCTTTCATTATAACCTCGGCTGGTCACGCTAAAGTCTCTCTAGAAGCGTTAATATTCCATAGAGATGCTAAAGTCTCTCTAGAAGCGTTAATATTCCATAGAGACGCTAAAGTCTCTCTAGAAGCGTTAATGTTCCATAGAGATGCTAAAGTCTCTCTAGAAGCGTTAATATTCCATAGAGACGCTAAAGTCTCTCTAGAAGCGTTAATGTTCCATAGAGACGCTAAAGTCTCTCTAGAAGCGTTAATATTCCATAGAGATGCTAAAGTCTCTCTAGAAGCGTTAATATTCCATAGAGATGCTAAAGTCTCTCTAGAAGCGTTAATATTCCATAGAGACGCTAAAGTCTCTCTAGAAGCGTTAATATTCCATAGAGACGCTAAAGTCTCTCTAGAAGCGTTAATATTCCATAAAGATGCTAAAGTCTCTCTAGAAGCGTTAATATTCCATAGAGATGCTAAAGTCTCTCTAGAAGCGTTAATATTCCATAGAGACGCTAAAGTCTCTCTAGAAGCGTTAATATTCCATAGAGACGCTAAAGTCTCTCTAGAAGCGTTAATATTCCATAAAGATGCTAAAGTCTCTCTAGAAGCGTTAATATTCCATAGAGATGCTAAAGTCTCTCTAGAAGCGTTAATATTCCATAGAGATGCTAAAGTCTCTCTAGAAGCGTTAATATTCCATAGAGACGCTAAAGTCTCTCTAGAAGCGTTAATATTCCATAAAGATGCTAAAGTCTCTCTAGAAGCGTTAATATTCCATAGAGATGCTAAAGTCTCTCTAGAAGCGTTAATATTCCATAGAGATGCTAAAGTCTCTCTAGAAGCGTTAATATTCCATAGAGATGCTAAAGTCTCTCTAGAAGCGTTAATATTCCATAGAGATGCTAAAGTCTCTCTAGAAGCGTTAATATTCATGCTGAGGTCAGAAATGAAGACAGATCATTGTCCCGATTCCATTTTTGTTGCTCCCGATCCGTTTCCGATCATTTGATTTTGAGTATACCGATACCGACATAAGTGCTGGCACTTCCTTCTTTCAATTTCATATTTTTACAGAACACATATCACAATAGTACAATATCCCAAATCACTGACAATATCCTGCCTAATATCATGATATGGATATAATATTGATACTAGGGATGTCCCTCGGATCGGGACAACCCTACCACGGTCCACGGGTCCAGTCTACTGGATGTGGAGGGGGGTACTGTATGTGGTACTCACTGGCACACGGATCCAGTCTACTGGATGTGGAGGGGGGTACTGTATGTGGTACTCACTGGCACACGGATCCAGTCTACTGGATGTGGAGGGGGGTACTGTATGTGGTACTCACTGGCACACGGATCCAGTCTACTGGATGTGGAGGGGGGTATGTGGTACTCACTGGCACACGGATCCAGTCTACTGGATGTGGAGGGGGGTACTGTATGTGGTACTCACTGGCACACGGATCCAGTCTACTGGATGTGGAGGGGGGTACTGTATGTGGTACTCACTGGCACACGGATCCAGTCTACTGGATGTGGAGGGGGGTATGTGGTACTCACTGGCACACGGATCCAGTCTACTGGATGTGGAGGGGGGTATGTGGTACTCACTGGCACACGGATCCAGTCGACACACTCGGATGGTGTCAGGTTTGCTGTCCAGACAGAGGCCGATGGTGTTGTCCCTGGTGTGGCACAGAGCCTGTCTCTGCTGGGTCCCGTTACCACACGTCACTGAGCACTGGACACGCACGCACACACACACACACACACACACACGCACGCACAAACACAAACACAAACACACACACACACACACACACACACACACACACACACACACACACACACACACACACACACACACACACACACACACACACACACACACACACACACACCTAAGTACTGTAGTATGAATATAACTAAGCAAACCGTTTAATAGTTAGTTCTCATCATCTTGCTGCATCAACTACAAACACATGGCTGCCATAATATTTTAAGTCATACGGGCAATCCACCGGACAGAATGGGATATGAGACGGGTTTTGACGACGTCGTCGCAAAAAGGTCTGTCGCGCCAGCGTGCAAAGGGTTATGGGAAATTGAGTCCCTATTGTTTACAACGGGGGAAGCTGCCGAGCAGCGTGTGGCTTCCTCGTCCGGTCTCTTGTTGTGATCGCCACTTTGGAATACATTTCAACTCTACGACAAGCGTTTACACCGTTTTAAAGTGGATTGTCATGACAAGCAACTCAGCAGTCGGTGCAGTGGCTGTTCAAAGGTAGCTTTAATCATAGGCAGGGAAGCCTGAATGACGTAAATGTCCGGCACAGATCCTGTTTTAACCGGCCATGTACGTCAGTAAGTCAGGTCCAACAATGCACCAACCAATCTGCTCATCGGGAGCAGTTTTAGCCTCGCGGTTGAGTGTCTTGCTCAAGGACACTTGACCTTCTGGTGTGTGGCCGTTGCACAGCCATGACACTTGAGAGTGGCCTGTCACTCTATCTATCTAGAATGATGATTGGAGGGCACTCTAATGTAATCATCTGAACTGTGATTGTAGCGTGTCGGAACGCCAGCCCCTCTGAGGTTGAATCTCGTTTCCCCTCGACCCTCAGATCAAATCAATGCTCGATGATGTCCTTATAGCCTTCATCTTTACGAGAGTCACTTTATGTGAAGGACTATGCAAGGGTATAATGTATGACGCGGCGGTATAGTTGTTGAAAAATAACGACCGACAGGATGTTTAAACACAGAGACGAAGTCGAGGTACCCTCACGCAGTAATGCTGGTCTCTATACTGCCTCCCCCTTGGCCGTGTTCCTTCCACGCGCTATGTCCAACTGGGGAGAAACATTGCCCGCGTCAGGTGAAAAGAAGCGGCTTGAACTCCTCGTGCATTGAATCAAGCACGAGGTCAGTCCGTTGCTCTCCCCAGGTTGTCAGAGGGAGAGTATCGCCCTGAGAATTACAGTTTAGGAGATTGGCCCCTGGGTGCATGTTTACCTGTGTCCAGATTGGCCTCTGGGTGCATGTTTACCTGTGTCCACGGTCCCACTCTCCACTGGGCGGGGCAGGGCGTTCGGTTGCAGGAGCGGCGGGCCTCGGGGCGGTCGTCGTTGCAGTGCTTGCTGTGAATGGAGCGCATGGTGTTGTCGTCCGACGGCTGGACACAAGACACGGAGCGGATCTGCTGCCCGGTCCGACCGCACGCCTTACTGCAGTTCTGCCACTCACCTGTCACCCAGCTGGGAGAGAAGGTCAGGGGCGGAGGAGTGCACGTGAATGACCGGAATGGAGACATAATGAATTGCATTTTTAATAAATTGCATTTTTATAGCGCTCGAGCTACAATACCAGATTCGGCCACTATGTCCATTTCGCCTGAGGGTTTCCTCCGGGTCTCTATTAAATACTTTAAGTGTCAGACCTATAGCTGAAGACACATCTTCATTGAGGTATACGTACATACATGGGCGGAGGGCAGGGGTTAGGGTTGGGTGGTGGTTGCCAGGTTGGTATACATACATGGGCGGAGGGCAGGGGTTAGGGTTGCAGTCCCTGGTGTCTCCTCTGGGTTTCATGTTGGACTTGTTGCAGGAACTCTTCGAAACCATCGTGCTGTCTACTCTTCGCCTGCATCCATACCGCAGATACTGCTTTCCTGCACGCGCACGCACGCACACGCACACACACACACACACACACACACGCGCACACACACACACACACACACACACACACACACACACACACACCAAATAGCCTCATTTATTTTGAGTGTCATATAGAAGAAAAGCCTCCAAATTTGTAATTCATCCCAAAAGCAAAACGTTGTGTGTCCCAAAAGGGGTCCCCGCCCCAAAATGGGTTAAGGAAGTTCAGTGTGATAACTCAGTTCGTCAACCCAATACAAGAGATATACTAGCATTTGGGCCTAATCTTCTTTGCCTTTTATTATTATTATTATTATTATTATTATAATTATTATAATTTTACTATTTTGAAAAACATTTTTAAATGTTTTTCAAAATAGTAAAAAAAAGGCAAAGAATACATTTAAGTATAAGAGGTTAAGGCACCGGTGAAGACAGGCCCCATAGAGCCCTAGAGGAGGACCCCGGTCATAAGTATGTAAGTTATGTACAATTTAACGATGTCTGGTCATAACAGAACCACCAGTATCCCAATACTAATCCACTGTTATTCAGTTTAGTTGACCAAATCAGTGAGCCTAAGGGCCGATTCATACTCCTATTTTAGTAGTAGTGCCGAAATGATTTCGTCTCGTCAGAAGTTTCGTCAGACTTTTATTCGGCTCTAAAATAGGAGTATGAATCGGCCCTAAGAAGGAGAAACCTCCATGTATATTATGGCTCGAGAGAATCGAGAGCTTAACAACAGAAAGCCAACTATAAGGGGACTAACTATTGGGGCATTTGAACACTGCTGCCTGCCAAGTCACAATGAGGGACAGGGTCTCGGTTTGTGCTGGGCGGCTGAAATGTCTTGGAAATGAAGGGACTGTCGTCCCACACAAAGGCCTATACCGACCTCCCCCGCAGGGCTTGGAGCAGTAGGACCATTTCTTGGGGGCCCATTCGTAGGCACTGTCCTCCACCAGCATGTTGTTCTCCATGGCCAGGTCACTGTCCACCGTCATCATGTACTTATACGACAAGTTCACGTCCTCCTCGCCGTGTAACTGGACCTACGGGTGACAGAGACACACGTTCAATCATGTACTTATACGACAAGTTCACGTCCTCCTCCCTGTGTAACTGGACCTATGGGTGAAAGAGACCATGTACTTATACGACAAGTTCACGTCCTCCTCCCCGTGTAACTGGACCTACGGGTGACAGAGACACACGTTCAATCATGTACTTATACGACAAGTTCACGTCCTCCTCCCCATGTAACTGGACCTATGGGTGAAAGAGACCATATACTTATACGACAAGTTCACGTCCTCCTCCCCGTGTAACTGGACCTATGGGTGAAAGAGACACGTTCATCATGTACTTATACGACAAGTTCACGTCCTCCTCCCCATGTAACTGGACCTACAGTATGGGTGACAGAGACACACGTTCAATCATGTACTTAAACGACAAGTTCATGTCCTCCTCCCCATGTAACTGGACCTACAGTATGGGTGACAGAGACACACGTTCAATCATGTACTTAAACGACAAGTTCATGTCCTCCTCCCCATGTAACTGGACCTATACGGGTGAAAGAGACCATGTACTTATATGACAAGTTCACGTCCTCTTTCCCATGTAACTGGACCTATACGGGTGAAAGAGACCATGGACTGATGGAAACAGTACTCCAATGCTTTACTTGACAAAAGTATCAATTCCGGAAATATATAAATACGTTTCGGAAATTCAAAAAAGTATTGGCATCAAAATGTACTTAAAGTACCAGAAGAAAAATTGCTCCCTCAAGGGACTAGTGGACAAGAGTGTGACGCATTGTGTAAACAATCATTACGATGCCATCAAGGCCCGCCAAAATACATTTTAGTCGACTGTAGATTTAGTCGAAAAATCTTATGATATTTAGTCGACTAAAACTACCGTATACTAACACAAAAAGATTCCAGGTTACTAAAATTTGACTGACACAAAATTAAAAACTATTGAAGAGACTGTGACTAAAACTAAAATAAAAACAAACAACACTGTTACCATGATGAGAACTCCGTGTCGGAGCGGTCCCGTGGTCTGCAGGGTCTCCTTGTTGTGGTCGTTCTTGTACTCCCACTCCACGCCCTTCTCTATGACCGAGCGGGAGTCTGCAGGGTACTCACTGTCCACCACGCCGTTCAGGAAGAACAGGCCTGAGGCCATGTTCTTCACCGCTGGAGAGGAGAGAGGGTGTGACTCACACTAAATAAATAACTTTGAATGTGTGTGCCCTGCAGGTGCCAGAACAGAAGCCAGACGCACGCACGCACGCACACACACACACACACACACACACACACACACACACACACACACACACACACACACACACACACACACACACACACACTGCATAGTACTGTACCTAAGATGTGTGAGGTTGCCTTCAGCTCCTGGATGAGCAGGTGTCTCGCTCCTCTGGGTATTTCAAGAACTTTGAGGAAAGCTAAATGGAGGGGTTAATTAACCGTTATTATGAAAGTCATTTTAAAGTCATTGTGTTAAGTTAGACAATAACATGAACTCATGCGGTACGGTTGGCTCGCTGGTCGAACACGAGTCACCGTGGAAGGCTTCACTCACACCTTTCGATCTAGCATACAACATTGATGCATGCTAGATGCATGCTAGATGTAAACAAAGAGTAAGTGTCAATGCATTTCCAATGGAAGTCACATGGTTTGACACAACATTCGTGTTGTACGGCTTTCGGCTGTGTGTTTCGACTGCCCCCCTCCCCCTCATACAACACAAATGTTGTGTCAAACTGCATGTGACTCCCATTGGAAATGCATTGCAATTGCAATTGCATCAGTCAATAAGTCTCATACAACAAGCATACATCAATCTGTGTGTGAGTCAGGCCTAAGTGCCGTAGCACTTGCACTATAGCCTCGACGACCACAGGTGTATATGCAAAGGTTATTATGTACTTTAGAATAGATAGCATATTCTGTAGACATAGCACTCTATGGTGTATATCCCAGCTGGCACAGGACGTTAGTTTAACGTTAGATCAACGTTGAACTCTAACGTTGGATGGCGGTTGTATTTTAGTTGAAAGAGAAAGTTTGATTGACTTTGTCCTGATGTTAATCTCTTATGATCCCTGATGACTATTAATGTATTACCATGTGTTGTTCTTGCTTACTGTAAGTCTCTCTGAATGCCTAAATTGTCACACAGAAACATTTTGGCTTATGTTAGAGTGTCACGAGTGCACCTCTAGAGGGCGACATTTAGCTGAAAATAAAATAACAGTGGGACAGGTTTGGAGTGGAGGGCATATCGCCCAAACCTATAATTATATGTGTCTGTCTTTCTCTCAGCTCTGGTATCATTGTTACTCAGATTTCAGGATCTTGATAGCTCACCTCACCTCTGCCCTTCCGTTGAAAGGATTTGGGTATTTGTATGTGTTGCATGCATGTGTCTGAATTTCATTCTTGAACAGTGTGTGAAACTGAAAACCAATGGTAAATAAGAGTTCACGCAGTAATTTCCACTTTCCACGTTTCCTAATCACAGCCAGTAGGCTCCAGCTGAGCTTACTGGCTCCATTGCATGGTCTTTATAAGTAACCTACTGCATGGTTGATCTTTGAATACTGTATATATTCTTTCAGAGCGAACATTTTAAACTCAAAACTTTGCTTCTGGGGGGGGGGGGTCCCTGGAAGTTAACAAGATATTTTCAGATGGGGGTCGGGGGCCAATTACATATAATTGTGGGGGTCCTTGACATGAAAATGTTTGTGAATGACTGAAATAGAAACATAGAGTTTTTCAGAAAACTAAAATCAGGATTCAGCAGCCATGTGTAGAATCGTCCTCAGGTCTAAATCCAAACACATTCTCCTAAAACACATCAATCTCAGTGGTGTCTCATCTCACAGTGGTGAGATACAGTATTGTTAGTATAGTATAGTGTCATACAGTATAGTGTTAGTATAGATACAGTATTGTTAGTATTAGATACAGTGTAGTGTTCCCACCTTGTTTCTTGGCCATGCGGTTGATGGTGTCCTTGAAGGTCTTACAGTTGGAGTTGTCTCCGCCGCAGACGCCACATTTGTCCCCCTCCTTGGACCCGCCCACCACGCCGTCACAGCCCACTTTCTGTTAACCATGCACAGGATCATGGCAAAGAGTTAACCGTGGTGGAAAGCTTATGGACAACAGCACAGTGGAGTGAACTGGGGACCACTGGGGACCTCCCAAAATAATCATATTTCATTTGGGGAATCCTCCACCTTGATTGAAGCACTTGGAATGTAAGAGTTGAGGCATTTAATTTAGTTTGACTCGGGGTCCACAGATAAATATTACGAAAATAGCAGATCTACAAGCTCACAATCTAATTTGACATCAGATATTTATTTTAATTGAGCCAGTTTTCACAGGTTTTTTTCTACTTTTTCTAAGTATTGTATAAAGGTCTTAAAAGTCATTCAATTGTCATGAACTGTCATTTGAGGACCCATAATCCTACTCCATAATCATACTCCGACCCACACGTTGAGATTCACTGGTTTTATATTAATATGACATTAATATGAAAATAATAATGTTTTAAAGGTATGATACTATACTATAAGTAATACAATGTTAGTTCAATTGATCCAAGCTGGAAAACATGCACGATTGATGATTCTCTAATGATTCATCATCAGAGAATCCTGGAATGCACTGTGTAGACAGACAGAACAAAACTCATGCACATGCCCCAAAACACACGCACACGCACACGCACACACACACACACACACACACACACACACACACACACACACACACACACACGCACTTACCTCACACTGTCCTTGCACACACACACTGTGGGGTTCTTTGTAAGAGCAGCGTGTTCCATCCAGCACAGTCTTCTGCATGTAGACCACGTCTTGTGTCTCCTTGGAGCGGCAGTGGAGGTGGCAGCGTTTGTTAGCTGGAGGAGGACGCACGCACACACGCACACGCACGCACGCACACGCACACACACACACACACACACACACACACACACACACACACACACACACACACACACACACACACACACACACACACACACACACACACACACACACACACACACACACACACACACACACACACACAGTCTTTGATTAGTTTCATACAACCCAAACAAACACCAAAAACATGTCATTACTTTCCAAGTGTGTTGTGAATGGAGTCAGTGCAACGCTTTACTTATCAAGATCACCTTATCGACTTCTACTGCATGCATACTGGGATTGGCTGTGATTAGGACACACGGATCGGAGAGGTCCGACGTGGGGTTGGTCAGTTAACCATCGTCTTGATAAGTAACATATTGGTGATTATGGGTTGTTGTTACACGGATAGATG